>NW_007733110.1:0-41727 GCF_000696425.1 Galeopterus variegatus | reverse complement strand
TAAATAAATAAATAAATAAATAAATATTCTGAGATATCATATATATTTTATATTGGTCTCCAGAATTCACGGATTATTTATTCTTTAGGTTAATATATAATCAGAGACCAAACAATGAAAATGCATATGCACAGGTTACTCATCACAGCATTATTTGTAATTGCAAAATATTCAAGTGTAGGAGATTGGTTGAATAAACAAAGATATATAATATAAATTATGATATAGTTTAAACTATAATATATAATGTACAAACTGCTGTACAAATTTATGTAAAAATAATGAAAAATCTTTCTATAAACTGACATGGAGGAATTTCTAGGAAGTAAGTGAAAAAAATCTAAAAAAAAAAAGTATCTAGTATGTTAACTTTGGGGCCAGAAAGAAGTAATCAGAAAAAAAATAGAGAAAGAGAAACAGAGAGATATTAAACTTTTCAAAATGAAAAACAGGAAAGATAAGCCGGAAAATAATGCAGTTGGTTACCTACAAGAAGACAGGGTGAGAGAGAGGATGGGAAGGCAAGGGGAAGGACTGTGGTAGAAATGATACTCTAAGGATACCTTTGGCATAATATTTACTTTTGGAAGGAGGTTAATGTTCTACATATTCCAAAAATAAAATTAAATCACCGAGAATAAGAAGTGGGAACTAAAACTGAAAACAAAGTTAATGAAATGAACCTACTGAAGAGAAAAAAAACAAAAATGAGTAATAATCCAAGTAATTCATGAAAACAGTATTTGAAACATGCCCCCAGTCTTGGGCAAGATTTGGGAGGGGAGGGGAGGGCAGACTGCGAACACATCACAGACATTTGTAATAGGCTTGTTTTTGTAGTGATATGTGCTAAGCAATTCTGTAACAAGGTGTGAAGCATTATAAGACTGAGCAAATGCTTAATGTGTTGATATTTTGAGAGTCAGGATTCACACTGCAGAAGAAAGAACATAAACATACAAAATATTTGGAACAAGGTAAGAACGAGCCCTGAAGGACTAAAATTGAAGGGGCCTGAGAGACCTCATGATTTCTGAAATATGTGTATGCATGTACATATGCATGATTATGTGCACATGCATGTGTGTATGTGTGTGTGAATGTATCTATGTATATGTACATGTACACATATAAATATGTGTGTGTATACTTAAGGACTAAGGATTCAAGTTAAAATCCTATATGTGATCTTTCTGGCCCAACCACAGACAAGTACAAAAAAGGCTTTATCTGGAAGTTATTATCAAAGAAAACTTCCTAGTGCCATTATCTACCAAAAACAATACTGACAGCCCAGGGAAGGAAAAGGAATAATTATCCTCACCATTGAGCTTTAAAAAGCCAACTATCTGGGCCGGCCCGGTGGCGCACTGGATAGTGCGCTGCTTGGGAAGCGCGGCGGCGCTCCCGCCCGAGGGTTCGGATCCCACATACAGACCAGTTCCCGCTCACTGGCTGAGCGAGGCGCGGGAGTAACGCCAAGGTTTGCAATCCCGTTGCCGGTCCCCGGTCCGGTACGGGGGCAACACTGAGGGTTGCGATCCATTGCCGGACACGGAAAAAAGACAAAAGACAAAAGACAAAAAAAAAAAAAAAGCCAACTATCTGTGAACTATTTCCCTATTCAATAGTCCCATCTGGCATGTGTGCAAGAACTTGGGTGCCTAGACACTAAATCGATTAGGGTTCCACAAAGCATTAGTGCCATTAGTGGTACCTGACATTGTGAAAACTACAGAGGTTATTATCCAGGTTGAAGGAACTTGGTATGCAGCAAGTGACATTGTAAATGCCCTTTCAGTATCCTTCTCCATGCAAGTATCAGGAGTAGTTAGCCTATGGATAGGTTACAAAACAACACTAATATCTTTCCACAAGTCTCCCTAAATTCCCCAACTATTTGTAATCAGTGTATAGGTTATGACCTAGTAAAAGTTCCACTCCCAGAAGGAGCACTAGTCTTCGCTGTATTGATGAAATCATCTTACAGGGCTCAGAAAGGACACTACCCAAGAACAATATGCTCTGTTCATCCACATGCAGCACCTGGCTGGGCCATTATTACTGGCAAAATACAAAGACCTAAAACCCAAGTAAAATTCCTGGGTATGATCTGTAAGGGGCATGGGGTCTCATTCCAGAGAAGACAATTGCCATGCCAAAACACTCTCTGCCCCCCAAAATAAAAATAATGTGAGCAATTGGCGGGACTACTCAGCTATTGCCACACTCACATTCCAGCCACAGAGATCAGACACCACCCATCTATCAGGTTACCATAAAGACCAACTACATTTGAGTGAGGCCCTGACAAACATGATGCACTAGAGACCCATCAGCCGATCACCCTGCCTGTCCTTTTCCTGGATCCCTCTGATTTCCATTTGCTGTTTCAGATACAGACCTCAGCAACACCTCTGATTGCCGACTGGAGCCTATAGTAGAAGATTACCACAGATCAGAGGTGCCTGAAGCCCATCAACTGCCAGAGCCAGGTGAAAAGTACCCGTCCTTTATGAGATTATTATTGGCCTTGGTAAATACTGAGAGCATGACCTTGGTGGTATAATAATCTTATGACAAGAAATTCTAACCAAAACATATCAATATCTTTGCTTTTGTTCTTGAGTTATGTTAGGGTGTTCAACTTTAGGTTACAGTGCAAATTTTCTATAAAATGTATATTCAAATACATATTTGTGAACAACAACAACAACAAAAAGTTTTTCTGATACAAAAATAGCTAACACTCATATTTTCTACTGAGTGTTTCTCCTCTGGGGATTTTTTTGTTTCTTTAATTACTTCTGGGTATTTGACACTAAGTCTTGATGTTCAAGCATAAGATTTTCATCTGGTACTTCATCATGAGCTACATTAGGAGAGAAATTTAGTCCATTTCTATTAAGAAAGTTGACCTACTGCAAAATCTCTAGATTTCAAATTTATTATTTTCTCTCATTTTATGAAGTTATAAGTAAATTTCCATAATGTTATATCTGACATGAAAATCGTTAAAACATTTTTAATGTGTGTTGAAGATACATCATTATTTCATAAATACTCCTAGGCATCAAATATGTTTTATATTAGTCTCTAATTTCTTTAGTTTATTTACACTTTAGGTAAGTGCATATTCATAGACCAGCAAATGAAAATGCATATACACAATGTTATTTATTATATCATTGTTTGTAATTGCAAAATATTCAAAACCATCAAAATTTTCAAGCTTGGAAGATTGGTTGAATAAACTGATATGTATACTATGAACAATAGTACAGTTCAATTATGGTACATAAGTGATGTGTACCTGTGTGTACATATAGATGAGTGTTTGTGCAAATAAATAAGAGTATATAGTATGTATGGTATATATGTGGTATAAACAACCGCACTTTCGGTGAAACTGTACATTCATTCCCCTCCTGCCTGTGCTCACACATCCTACCCTTGACCAATGTCATTCTATAGAAAAATGAAACAATGGTGGCCTCAGTGCTCTTTTGCATTTAGACTCTTGCTTATCTTGTCACACTAAGTGGATAAAGGCTTAACTGTTACTTTCAATTTGGCTTGCTGTCTTAATTGATCACCTTCACAGGTGGCAGCTCTCTAAGTGACAAATGGTTAGGAACAGAGTGGTCAATTGAGCACAAAGCTTTTCTGAAAAAGCAAAAAGTATGAAAATAGATCTCCAAGGATATTTTTGGGAGATGCTAGAGTTCATGGGACCTCTTGTTGGATATTAGCAGACCATTTGCAAGAGTCTGAGGGCCCCTTTGCCAGCCATATCAATGGGTCTCAGGGACTGCTATCCAATGCCATGGGACTCTCTAGAAGAGTGCTAGCAGATTGTTTACATATGCTCTTTGGTTCTGAAGGGTTCCAACGGTCTTTCTCTTTAGCTCCAGACTCCCTGACCAAGATGCCTGGTGAGTCAAATTAGAGACCCAACAGAGGGGCTCTGGGAAAGCTAGGAAAGCAATTCCTCGGCTACTGATATAGTCCCCTGGCAATGGGATTAAAAGTTTTCAGAGACTCTGCAAGCTAGGTTGTACCCAGTGACTGCTGTTAGCTCTAACAGGTACGAGGCAGTGATGTACAGCCTGTGGCCCAGCAAGATATCAAGACTCACGGCTTAGTTAAAAGGAATGTAGAACCCTTTAGGATTGCTTTGCCGTATAACCTAGGAGACCTTAGAGACTTGGGTTTTTCACCTGAATTATAAAAGAGGTAATCTTGTTAATCTTACTGAGAAGCAATAGTACCTTCTGAGGTGCTTTATTAAGGAAAACCCCTTCTACAGAGTGTCATAATAGCAGAAGCTTTGCTCAAGGAGGATGAGCAAAGGGAGAGGATGGAAAGGGAACACCTGACTCCCTCTTCTTCCTCAACTCGGTACTATTTGGGCTTTGAGAAGTTTGGCCAACCCATGATTTGTTCCCTATAACTAAAATACATTTTTGGACCATGGCTGTAGAGGCTACACAGCCCTGGAAACTATGCTGGTGGTCTCTTGAAACAAGAAAGAAAATGGTATCAGTCACTGATAAGATTTTTAACAAGACTGAGGTTTCTAGGTTCAAATGTGCCACTGCTGCTGGTTGCTGAGCCCACTTAAACCTCCTCTAAGGTCAGGTCAGTTGGTCAGTCACATAATCCAGACCATAACTTTATTCACTTACCGTGATAATTAAACAACAATCTAAGTGTGACAAATTCCTTGGAACGGAAAAATCAACTACTGCTAAAACAGCAAAGAGAGACCATCAGAAATAGTAAAATAAAAATGGTAATCAGGCACGCACTCCTCAGTGATCTGACTAACAACCTTCCTAAAAAGATCTCTGGGTCTGGTTACCCAACAGTGGGGTGTTGGGGACTCAAACAGGGAGATTAATGGGCTCACCACCAAGGAAGTCATGGCCTGGCAGTGTGACATAGGGGCCCAATGGCAGCCCCCAAGGGTCTTCCTGATGATGATCCCTGTGACTAATACAAATACTGTTCCTTCTCCTTCTCCCAGTGAATTTTGAAATGAATCAGATTCCTGCCAAGTGCCACACAAAGCTCTTGTCTTTATAAAAAAAAAAAAAAAAAAAACTACGAGATGGCCAATGTCGCCATGTCCTCATTGAGGAATGGAGGCCCTATATCAAAGTCCAAGTTCAAGGTGGACATGGAGGAAAATTTCACTTCTTGGGCCTTTTGGATAATGGTGCACAGGTGACTGTGATCCCCAAAAATGGGACAAAAATGAGGGGAAAACATAATGCTCTCTGGTTTTCATTCTGAGACCACCACCACCAAAACCTTCACCCAGACCTGACTATGGATGGGTCCCTTCAAGCCACTACATACCTCCACTGTTTTACCACCCACTACTGAATGGATTATTGTTATACATGTATTGTCTATGTCCACCCCTGACTGCATTCAACCCCAAGCCCTGAAGGGAATTGCTGTAGTTAGGACCATTTTAGTGGGGCATGTGGAAGACTGTAAACCTACCAGACTGCTAGCACCTAGCAGTCTCTCAAAAAACTTTGAGAGACTTTTGCCTCCAGAAAACAATATCAACTGACTTGAGGATAAAAAGAAATAACTGCCCTCATTGCTGTGTTAAAGGAAGCCAAAGTTCACCATCTGACCTTTGCTCTGCCTGGGGTGTCTGGAAACTCAACTGCTTATTGATAGCTCAACACCATAGTGCCACCTTTGGCAGACACTTTGACTACCATACAGGCTACTACCCAAGCTGAGGGAAGTAGAGATAAAGAAATTGACATTGAAAATGCCCTTCCAGCATTCCTGTGCACAAAGATGATCGGGACAGTTTGCCTTGGAATGGGTTGCATTGTACATTTAATGTGCTTCCACAAGGTCATGCCCTGAAAAAACTCCAGTCCCAGATGAAGCACTATCCTTCCACTATACTGATCACATCACATCCTTCACTGGGCCCAGACAAAGGCACTACCCAACAAGTACTGGATGCTGTACTGACCCACATGTGCCAACACGGCTGGGTCTTTAGTACAGACAAGGTACAAGAATTTATGACCCATGTGAATTTAGTACAGACAAGGTACAAGAATTTATGACCCATGGGGATAAAGTGGGAAGGGACAGTATGTTTCACCTCAGAGGAGACAATTTCCAAGCCTTAGGCCCTCTTAGTCCCAACAAATAAAAAAGAAACCCAGTGATTGGTGGGACTGTTTGACTACTGGCGCATTCACATTCTCTACATGGGCATCTTGATGGCACCCACCTGTCAGGTTACTAAAAGGATCACGACCTTTGGGTGGGGCCTAAAGACAGCATGCCGTGGAGGCCCTTCGAATGGCCACACAGGTCATCTGTTCCCTTAACCCCTCTGATACATTTTGCCTTTTGAGTTACACATCTCAGCAACCTCTCTGTTTGCCAGATGGAGTCTATGGACTGCCACATATCAGAGGTGCCCATTGGGATTTTGGATCCATAATCTTCTGTAGTAGGCTGAAAATAAACATCATTTGAGAGACCACTGATCAGTTATTGGGACTTAGTGGACATTAAACACATGAGCATTCCATGAAATAGTCTCACAACCAGAAATTCCAACCAAATGTTATATGGCTTTTGTTCTCTAGTTATTTTAGGGTATTTCTATAATTTATAGAAATTATATAATTCTCTATAAATTATATGCTCAAATACACATTATGAAACAAAGAAAAAAGATATGATGAGATTAAATTTTAATTTAAAGTTACCTACAACTATTATACTTACTATTAAGACTTTCCACTCAGGAAGTTTTTTGTTTCTTTACTTGCATTGCTCTTAATAGAAAAATAGATCTACTGTGAAGCCTCTAGATTTCAAATTTATAATAATTGTACAGCAGAATTTTCTTTCATTTTGATAAAGTTATAAGTAAGTTACAATAATGCCAGATGTGACATGAAAATTGTAAGGACATTTTTAATGAGTGTGTGCTGAAGCTCATTATTTCATAATATTTTTATGTATCTAATATATATTAGTTTATAGTTTTCTTGGCTTAGTTATACTTTAGGTTAATACATATTTATAGAACTAAAAGTTAAAATGCTTATGTACAATGTTATTTATTACAACATATTTGTAATTGCAAAATATTCAAAACCACATATGTTTTCAAGCACAGGAGATGACTGAATAAACTAAGGCATACACTTGTCTTATGCACTATGGTACAGTACAAATTATGGCAAATGAATGAAATAAATCTCTATACATTGACTTGGAGGAATTTCTAAGAATAATGTTAAGAAAAAATATCTAAAAAGGGGAAATTTGTATGCTACCTTTGGGTAAGGAAGACAAAGAAATAAGAAAGAAATAGATACAGTCATCTCTGCAAAAAGAAACACAGGAAATATCAGAAACCATGGTGTTAGTTATGGACAAAATGAGAGATGAGGACTAGGGAAGGGATGATATTCCTCTAAGTAAACCTTTTTGTACATTTTTTACTTTCGGGAGTGGGTTTATGATCTACATGTTTCAAAAATAAAATTAAATTGACAAGGATAAGAAGGCAGAATGAATACTGAAAGCAGATAATGAAATGGAACAACTGAAGGAAAAATAAAAGCAGTAACTCATCAGTATAGTGTCTGACATAAACCCTCACTCTTAGACGTGAAAGTAGGGAAGCAAGGGGGAACACAAACAAACTGTGAAATCTGTTTAGTTGGTTTGTTGTAAAGGGACTGAGGATGCCACAGGGCATATACCAGTCATGCCAACGGGTCTTGGAAATTGCTAGCAGACCCCATAGGGCTTTCTAGAGTGCTACTGCATTGTTTACATAAGCTTTTAAATTCTGACAGGGAAAAACAGTTTCTCTCTTTAGACTCTGATTCACTTCAGAGATGATGCCCCATGAGTCAAGTAAGAGATCCAACAGATGGGCTCTGAGAAGGCTAGGGAAGCAATTTTGTGGCTACTGCTTATGGTCCTAAGTTGATGTGTTCAAAAAAACTGGAGACTCTGCATGCTGAGTTGCACCCCAATGGCTATTCTTAGCTCTAAGCATGCCCCTGAAACTGATGGACAGCCTATGATGCAGTGAATTACTAAGATATGCTTTAATGAAAAAGGATGTAGAGTCCTGAGGATCATTTTGCCCAGCAACTCAAAGAGATCTTAGAAGCTTGGGTAATTTGCCTCCACAATAAAGGGAGTAATCTTGTTAAACTTAGTGAGGGAGAGGGAACATTGTGGGTCTTGTCACTTCAGAACTCCTTCTGAGAGCCTTGACAGTGCCCATATTGCCCAAGGAGGTGGAGTAAAGGGGGATAAAAGACATGAACAACTGAGACCTTCCTCTTCTTCCTTGGCTGGTTACTATTTTGGTTCCAACAGGATGGCCCACCCATGATGCGTTCCCTGCCACTGAAAAACGTCATGTTTGGGCCATCCTTTGCAGAGACAACAATAACTCCCTGAGCTACCCTGGTGGTCTCTAAGGTCACTGATAGAGCGAGGACAGTGATGATAAGATTTGTAACCAGATTTCTAATTTCATTTGTGCCATCTTTGCTGGTTACCCAGCTCAATTAAACCACTTAATGAGGAAGTCATTGATTTGCAGCACAATCCAGGTATTAACTGACAAATTTCTGGGTACAGAAAAAGCAGCTACCACCAAGATAACAATGTTTGACCAGTGAACAGAGTGACCCCAAAATGGTAATTTGGCATCCACTCTGGATGATGTAGTAAAGGGTTTTCCCCAAGAAATCTGGGTCTAGTTACTCAACAATGGGGTCTGAAGGAGGACATCATTGGACTCTGCACCAAGGATCTCCTGGCTGGGTATCAAGCCATGGGTTCCTACACATGGCACCAGCGAAATCCAAATTGAGTTGACTCCTCTGACCAACAAAAGTGCTCTTCCCTCTGTACCTCCAAGTGATATTGAAATGAATCAGAGAGCCCCCATTACTTTTGTTCAGACCTCTTCAGCTTTTAAAAGTTGTTCAAACAAGATGAGGGGTTAGGCCGAGGTTTCTACGTCACCAGTGGTGATCTGAGGATGTGATATTGAAATGAATCAGAGAGCCCCCATTACTTTTGTTCAGACCTCTTCAGCTTTTAAAAATTGTTCAAACAAGATGAGGGGTTAGGCCGAGGTTTCTACGTCACCAGTGGTGATCTGAGGATGTATACCAAGGTCAGAATTAAAAGGGGAGATGGGGGAATGTTCCATTTCTAGAGACACTAGGATACTGGTACACAGGTGACTGTGATCTTCACAACCTCTGACACCAGGAACGAGGGAAAAGAGATAGCACTTTCCGATTTTATATCTGAGGCCACCACCAACAGGATCCTTGGTCAAACATTACAATGATGTATCCTTTTTGGACATCACAAAACTCCATTTTTATGCACCCTCCTACTGAATGAATTAATGGTACAGTTGCATTTTCTATGTGAACACTCAGTTGCATTCAGTCCCAAGCCCTGATGGGAACTGCTGCATTTAGAGCCATTTTAGTGGGGCATGTGGAAAACTGTAAACCTCCAAACTAATAGCACCTAGTGCCTTTGTTTCCCAAAACAACTTTCTGGGAAGAAAAAGAAATAGCTGTTCTCATTGCCAAGCTTAATGAAGCTAAAGCTCTCCAGAAGACCATTTTTCCATTCAGTAACTAAGTAGATCTTTGCGCATGGCCTCTGGTGCATAGTGACTCAATTGATTTTGGCAGTTCAGTGCTATAGCCCCAGGCACCAGTGATACCTTGTGACATTGTGACTGTCATACAGGCTATTCTCCAAACTGAGGGAAACTGATATGTAATAACTAACATCTCAGATCCCCTTTTCCATATCCTTTTCCACACAGATGTTCAAGGTCAGTTTAACCTTATGTGGAGTAAGTTGCAATACACCACTAATATCTTCCCACAAGGCTACCAAATTGCTCCAAAATCTGTCATCAATGCATAGGTCATGACCTCTAAATGGCCTGCTCCTAGAGAGAACTAGCCTTCCACTATATTGATGATATCACTTAAGTGGGTACAAACAAGGACATCACCCAAAAAAGACTAGATGCCCTACTGACCCACTGGTGGCTCTTGGCCTGACCATTAGTACAGACAAGTTACCTAGTACTCTAGTGAAATTCCTGGGTTTGATCTCTAAGGGGCATGATATCTCATTCCAGAGAAGACTGCCAAGCTCTGGCCCTTTCTGGTCCAACAAATAAAAAGAAGCCCAGTGATTGGGGGATGATTCAGACACTTACACCCTCAATTTCCCCATGTGGGGTCATTGATGACATCCATCTATGTGGTTACCAGAAAGGCTGTTTATTTCAGTAGTGCTATGATCAAGAGGATGCCCAAGAGATGCTCATATAGTTTTCCTGAGATGCCTGCTGCTAGGCTCTTCTGATCCCCAATTTCTGTTTGAGTTACAGATCTCAGAAATATCTCTGTTTGCTGATTGAAGCATATAACAGAAGGCCACTGCCACAGATCAAAGGTGCCCATTAAGTTTTGGGACTCATAATTACCTGGAGTGACTAAAAGGCACACTACTTTGGAAAGACAATTATTCACCTATTATAGGGCCTTGGGGGACACTGCATGTCCTGTGGTCATGAAATAATCTTAGATCCAGAAATCCCAACCAAAGGATATCAATATTTTTGCTTGTTTCTTTAGTTATGGTAGGGTATTCATGCATTAGTCAAAGGGTAAAATTTTGGCAAAATGTATGCTAATATATTCATGAACCAAAATAAAAAGATCTTCTGATGAGCTCAGTTTAAAATAACTTAAAGTTATCTGTACTTGTTGTACTTACTAGAGTGTCTTTCCTCTTTGGGAGTTCTTTGCTTGTTCACTTGCATTTCTGGTTTTGACACTGAGTCTTGATGCTTAAGCGTAAGATTTTCATCCTGTTCTTCATCATGAGCTACATAAGAAGATACAATTAGTTCACTAAATGAGGAGAAATAAGAAAAAATATATAAAGAGAGAATCACCTTTACAGAATGAAACACAGAAAAGATAAGCCAGAAAACATAATAGTTGGTCATCAAAACTCATTTCAGGCATTGCTTGCTGAGTTGCACACACGATTTTTTTTTATTTGAAACATAATAGATTGTACATGTCTGGGGGTACAGCATTGAATATCAATACCTGTGTGTAATATGTAATGCTCAAATCAGGATAATTAGTATATTCAGCATCACATAATGTAATTACTTTTTTGTGACCCTTTACCAGTTTCTCACTAACCACCCTCATGCCCTTTTCCCACCTCTGGTAACCTCAGTTCTGTTCACTCCTTTTGAAAGTTCAACATAATTATTGTGATTGTTGCGTATTTCTTCTTTTTTATTTACTTGTTTACTTTTTTAACTCTCAATTATGAGTGAGGACATGCGGTATTTCACTTTCTGTGCCTGGCTTATTTCACTTAACATAATTTTCTCTAAGTTCATCCTCATTGCTGTGAATGTCAGAATTTCATTTTTTTTTTAATGGAAGAGTAGTATTCCATTGAGTATATATACCACATTTTCCTTATCCAGTCATCTGTCAATGGACATTTAGGCTGGTCCAACTCTTGCCTATTGTAAATAGAGCTGCAATAAACATGGGTGTGCAGGTATCCCTTCAACATGATGATTTCCATTCCTTTGGGTATATACCCAGAGGTGGGATTGCTGGGTCATATGAAAGTTCTATCTGTATTTGTTTGAGGAACCTCCATACTGTTTTCTGTAATGGCTCCACCAATTTAAAGTCCCACAACAGTATAGAAGGGTTCCTCTTTCTCCACATCTTCACCAGCATTTGTTTTTCTTGGGTCTTTTTGATAACAGCTAGTCAAACTGGGGTGCGATGATAACTCAATGTGGTTTTGATTTGCATTTCCCTATACTTAGTGATGTTAAGCATTTTTTCATGAGACTTTTGGCCATTTGCATATCTTCCTTTGATAAATGCCTATTCAGCTCCTTTGCCTATTTTTTAACTGGGTTACTTATTTTTTACTGTTAAGTTGTTTGAGTTCCTTGTATTTTCTGGACATTAATCCCTTGTTGAATGCATGGCTTGCAAATATTTTCTCCCATTATGTTGGTTGTCTTTCACTCTGTTGATTGTTTTGCTCTGAAGAAGCTTTTTAGTTTGATATAATCCCTCTTGTTTATTTTTTTCTTCCGTAGCCCATGCTTTTTGCAGTCTTATTCATAAAGACTTTTCTTAGTCCTACTTCCTGAAGTGTTTCCCCTATGATTGCTTTAGAGATTTTTATAGTTTCAAGACTTATATTTAAGTCTTTAATCCAGTTTAGGTTGATTTTGGTATATGGTGAGATGTACAGGTCTAGTTTCTTTCTTCTATTTACAGATTTCCAGAATGAAAAGATACTTGAAATGATTTCAATTGTTTTAAATTTCTTGAAACTTGATTAGTGACCTAATATGTGGTCTATCCCGGAGAATGTCCCATGTGCTGATGAGAAGAATGTATATTCTGTAGTTGTTGGATGAAATGTTGTGTAGATATCTGCCAAGTCCAATTAGTCAAAAGTATAGTTTAAATCCTGTTTCTCTGATTTTGTTGCCAAGATGATTAGATTAATGTTACTAGAGGTGTGTTCAGGTCACCAACTACTATTGTATTGGGTTCTATCTCTTTCTTTAGGTCTAATAATGTTTGATTTACATATGTGTATGCTCTGGTTTGGGGTTCATATGCATCTACAATTGCTATGTCTTCTTGCTGGATAGATCTCTTTACCATTAGATAATATCCTTCTTTGTCTCTTTTTATGGTTTTTCATTTAAAGTCTATTTTATCCAATGTAATCTATTTTATCCTAGCTACTCCTGCTTGTTTTGGTTTCCATTTGTGTGGTATATCTTTTTCCATCCCTTCACTTTTAATCTGTGTGTGTCTTTATAGGTGAGCTGTATGTCTTTACAGGTACAGTGAGTATTTTGTAGACAGCATATAGTTGGGTCTAGCTTTTTAATGCAATCAGTCAATCTGTGTCTTTTGAGTGGGGAATTTAATCCATTTACATTTAAGGTTGTTATTGAAAGGTATTATCTTACTCTTGACATGTAATTGCTTTCTTACAATTGATTTAAATATCTTTTGTTCCTTTCTTCACCTTTTATTGTTTGTCTTTGATGTTTGTTGGATTTGTGAGGTGGTATGGTATTCTCTTTCTCTTTCTCATTTGCACATCTGCTCTACCAGTGGTGTTTGTTCTTTCTCTTGTATTCATGGTGGTGATTATCATTTTTGGGGTTCCAGGTGCAGGACTCCCTTAAGGATCTCTTGTAGAGCTGGTTGTGTGGTGGTGAACAGCCACGGCATTTGTTTGTCTGGAAAACACACTATTTTCCCTTCATTTCTGAAGGATAGCCTTGCTGGGTATAGTAATTGCAGCTGGGACTTTTTTTTCTGTTAATACTTTGAATATATCATTCCATTCTCTTCTATCCTGGAGGGTTTCTACTGAGAAGTCTGTGACTTGACACTTTTCTCTTGCTGTTTTTAGGATTGTCTCTTTGTCTTTGACTTTTGATAGTTTAATTACAATGTGTCTCAGAGGGGACCTCTTTGGATTGAATCTGTTTGGGGATCTTTGAGCCTCCTGGATCTGGAAGTTCATATCTCTACTAGTACCTGGGAAGTTTTCCACTAATATCTCATTGAATATATTTTCAATGCCTTTTCCTTTCTCCTCCCTTTCTGGAATACCCATGTTCAAATGTTTTGCACTTAGGGTGGTCAGCTAGCTTTCAGATTTTCTTCATTTTTTTCATTCTTTTTTCTAATTTGTTGTCTGCTTGAGTTATTTCGAAAAGACTTTCTTCGAGATAAGAAATTCAAAGGAAGTGCCCCAGCCCAGCCCCCCCACCTCCTTCCCACCCTTGCAGGAAGCAGGAAGAGTGCTGACTCTGTGACAGGGAGGCCCAAGGCAGGGAAGTGCCCCAGCCTGGCACCAACCAAGCCCCTTCCCACCCATGCAGGAGGCAGGAGGAGCTCTTCCACTGGGACAGGGAGCCCTGGCTCAGCCCCAACTCACCCCCTTCTGACCACTCAGGAGCAGGAAGAGTGCCAATGCCATGACAGGAAAGCCCAAGGCAGGGAATTGCACCAACCCCACCACAGTCAACCCCCTCTTGCCACATAGGAGTCAGGAAGAGTGCCAATGCCATGACAGGAAAGCCCAAGGCAGGGAATTGCACCAACCCCACCACAGTCAACCCCCTCTTGCCACATAGGAGGCAGGAAGAGTGCCAACACTGTGACAGGGAGGCCTAAGGCAGGGAAGTGCCCTGGGGCCTGGCCCCAACTAAGCCCAAGGCAGGGAATTGCACCAACCCCACCACAGTCAACCCCCTCTTGCCACATAGGAGTCAGGAAGAGTGCCAACACTGTGACAGGGAGGCCTAAGGCAGGGAAGTGCCCTGGGGCCTGGCCCCAACTCATTCAACCCCTGCCCATGCAGAAGACAGGAGGAGCTCTGTCACAGGGACAGGGAAGCCCTAAATCACTCTGTGGAGGTCCACAACAGCAGCCAGCTCAGCTTCTACCTCTGCAAGGACAACATACCACCACAGTAGTAGCCACAATGACCATGCAGGTAGCCCACCACACATTTAACTGCACTGACACAAGTTTAGTCACCAGAGGAGCCTGGAAAATGAAGAGAAACTCTTTTCCTCAAAGTCTACTCCAGAGTATCAGAAGAGGCAACTTGATCTGCCAGATGACTAGAAATTAATGTAGAGATACTAGAAATATGGAAGAGGGGGAAAAAAAGGAAGAAAGAAATAAAGAAAGAAGGAAATATGACACCACCAAAGCAATAAACTAATTCTCAAGTACTGGACCTTACAGAACAGGAAACCCTTGAAATGAGTGAAAAGAAATTCTGAGCCACAACCTTAAGGAAACTCAATGAGATAAGAGAAGACTTAGTTAAACACCACAATAAAATGAGGAAATATATCTAGGATATGAAGGAGGAAGTTTACAAAGAAATTAATACCTTTAAAAAGAATATAGCAGAACTCCTGGAACTGAAGGATTCATTAAATGAAATTAGAAACACAACTGAGAGCTTAGCTACTGAGTAGAGCAAGCAGAGGAAAGAATTTCTCTTCTCAAAGACAGTCTTTAAGAAATAACCTAGGTGGACAAAAAAAGGAAAAAATAATTTTAGAAACATGAAGAAAATCTGAGAGAGCTAGCAGACAACCTTAAGCTCACAAACATGTGTGTTGCAGAAGGGGAGAAGAAAGGTAAAGGCATTAAAAATCTATCAAATGGAATAATAACAGAAAAATTCCCCATTATAGGGAAAGAAACAGACCCTCAGATCCAGGAAACTCAAAGATCCCCAAACAGATCCAATTCAAAAACATCCTCTCCAAGACACATACTCAAACTGACAAAGCTCAAACACTAAGAGTCTTCAAAACAGCAAGAGAAAAGTGTCAAGTCACTGAAAGGTGTGCCCCCATCAGCGTAACAGCACACTTAACTGAAACTCTACAAATGAGAAGGAAATAGGATGATATGTTCAAAATACCAAGAGAAAAAAACCTGCCAGCCAAGAATACTATACCCACTAAGGCTATCCTTCAGAAATGAGAGATAAATAGTGTACTTCCCAGACAAACAAAAGTTGTGGGAGTTCACCACAATATGACCAGCCCTGCAATAATTCTCAAGAGTCCTGCATCTGGAATCTAAAAAACAATTATCACTACCATGAATACACAAGAAAAAATTAACTGGTAAAACACAAATGCAAAGGGGGAAGAAAAAATAAACTAAATCTAACCACCTCATAAAAATCATCAAACACTGGGCCGGCCCTGTGGTTCCCTGTTTGCAGGTAACATGATACTATATAGAAAAACTTAAAGACTCTACCAAAAAAAAACCTCTTAAAGCTGATAAACAAATTCAATAAAGTTGCCCGATACAAAATCAGTACACAAAAGTCAGTGGTGTTTTTATATTCCAACAACTAGCAGAAAGAGAAATTAAGAAAGAAAGCCCACTTGGTCACCCCCAAAATTAATTACCCAGGAATCAATTTAACCATTGAGGTGAAATATCTCTACAATGGGAACTACAAGACACTACTTGTAAAAAAGAAATTAAAGAGGACACCAAAAGATGGAAAGACATTCCATGCTCTTGGGTTGAAGAATTAACATTGTGAAAATGTCCATACTACCCAATGTTATGTACAGATTCAATGCAATCCCCATCAAAATACCAATGACATTCTTCACAGAAATAGAAAAAAACAATTCTAACATTCATATGGAACAAAATAGACCTCAAATAGCCAGAGCAATCCTGAGCAAAACAAAGTAAAGCCAGAGGCATAACACTACCCAACTTCAAATTACACTATGAAGTTATTGTAACCAAAACAGCACAGTACTGGCATAAAAGTAGACATACAGACAAGTGGAACAGAATGGAGAATGTGGAAATCAACCCACATACTTACAGCCAACTGATCTTTGACAAAGGCACCAAGAACATACATTGAAGAAAAGACTGCCTCTTCGATAAATGATGCTGGGGGAACTGGACATCCATATACAGAAGAATGAAACTAGACCTGTACCTCTTGCCATATTGATCAACTCAAACGGATTAAAGACTTAAATATAAGACCCCAAACCATAAAACTCCTAAAAGAAAACATAGGGGAAACACTTCAGGAAGTAGAATGGGCAAAGTTCTTATGAATAAGACCCCAAAAGCACAAGCAACAAAAAAACAAATAAATAGGATTATATCAAACTAACAACCTTCTGCACAGCAAAGGAAACAATCAACAGAACAGAGAGACAACCTACAGAATAGGAGAAAATATTTGCAAAGTATGCATCCAACAAGGGATTATTATGCAGAATATATAAGAAATTAAAACAACAGTAAAAAAATAACTCAATTTAAAAATGGGCAAAGGAGCTGAGTAGACATTTTTCAAAGTTACATGAAAAAATGCTCAACATGACTAATCATCGAGGAAATGCAAATTAAAACCACATTGAGTATCATTTCACCCCAGTTAGACTGGCCATTATTAAAATGATGGAGAATAACAAACGCTTGGAAGGACATAGAGAAAGGGGAACTCTTCTGCTTTGTTAATGGGACTGTGAAATAGTACAGCCATCTTGAAAAACAATGTAGAGATTTCTCAGACAACCATAGATAGAGCTGCCACAGGATCCAGCAATCCCACTTCTGGGTATATACCCAAAGTAATGGATATCGTCACGTTGAAGGGATACCTGCCCTCTCATATTTATTGCAGCTCTATTTACAATACCCAAGAGTTGGAACCAACCTATCCATTGATGGAAAACTGGATAAGGAAAATGTGGTATAATACAGAGAACGGAATAATACTCAGCCATAAAAAATATGAAATTGTGTCAGCTGCAGCAACATGGATGAGCTTGGAGAAGATTATGTTAAGTTAAATAAGCCAGAAAGAGAAATACCACATGTCCTCACTCGTAATTGGGTGCTAAGAAATAAGGAAGAAGGGAAGGAAAGAAGGAAGGAAGGAACAAACAAAGAAGTAAATGAACAAATGAATGAATGAACCACAATAATATATTGAACTTTCAGAAAGAGAGAACAAATCTATGTTTACTAGAGGTGGGGGGTGGGAGTGAGTGAGAGGGAGCTTGGGAAGATATTGGGTAAGGGGAACAAAGAATAATTATGATTTGTAATAATGAATATGCTAATAACATTGACTTGATCATCACATGTTCTACACAGGTGTGGTAGTCAACACTATACCGCAGAAATATGTATAATCAATATTGTTTCAATAAAAAAAAGATCAGAAATTCCTTCTTCTTTTTTTTTTTGTCTTTTGTCTTTTTCCGTGTCCAGCAACGGATCGCAACCCTCAGTGTTGCCCCCGTACCGGACCGGGGACCGGCAACGGGATCGCAACCCTCGGCGTTGCTCCCGCGCCTCACTCAGCCAGTGAGCGGGAACCGGTCTGTATGTGGGATCCGAACCCTCGGGCGGGAGCGCCGCCGCACTTCCCAAGCGGCGCACTATCCAGTGCGCCACCGGGCCGGCCCCAGAAATTCCTTCTTCTACTTGCTCTAGCCTGCCTCTTACACTGTTACTTGCAGTTTTTATTTTGTTGAATGAGTCTTTCAGTTCCAGGAGTTCTGCTACATTCTTTTTTATGGTATTTAGCTCTTTGCTAATTTCCTCCTTCATGTCCTGCATTGTTTTTTTCATTTGATTATGTTGTCTAACTGAGTCTTCTTCTGTCTAACTGAGTTTCTTTAAGATTGATACTCAGAATTCCCTTTCAGACATATCAAGGTTTTCTTGTTATATGGGGTCTGGCATTTGAGGATTATAGTGTTCCTTTAGTGGTGTCATATTTTCCTGTTTTTTCATATTTCTAGTATCCCTGAATTGATACCTAGTCATCTCGTGGTTGCTTCTTGTATTACTTGGGGTGGCTTTTGAGGAGAGAGACTCACTCCTGTAGATTTGTTACATATTTCCCATCGGGTGGGATGTTTTAATTTTGGTTCCAGGTAGACACAGTACTTTCAGTAGTTCCAGGTAGACTCAGTACTTCTGGGTAGACTCAATATTCCCAGGCCCCAGCAGCTACATTTGTGGCTGGGGCTGCCCTGGTGGGTGGGGGCCATGTTGACAGCCAGGGTAGCTGGGTCTACACAGGTGGCTGGATGTCTGGGGCCACACCAACGGCTGGATGTCTGAGCCTACACGGGTGAGTGGGGCTATCCTGGTGGCCAGGTGGTTGGGGTCACATGGAGGGCCAGGGCCACACAGGCAGCTAGAAGGCTGGAGCTGTGCAGGCATCTGGTACTGTGAGCACAGCGTGGGCCATGCAGTGGGGTGTGCTGCACAGGATGAACTCATGTCGGGGGAAAAGGACCACACCTCTGGGACTAGACAATTACACAAGCAACCATGGCAGTGGTGGGGGTGGGCTAGGGCAGCAGCAAGAGGAGGGTTACTACTGGGAAGTGCTCACAGCAGAGCAGATTCTTTCCAACACAAGGGAGAATTTTTCCTGGCCGATCCTGGTTTGGGAGATGTGGTGGCAGCTGAAGCCATGTACCTTTTTCTCCTCTATACCACCCAGCTTCGTTTTCCTGCTCAACAGGGTCCTCATCAGGCTCTCAATGCCCTCCCCAGTTTTTCCACTAATGCTCTTCCCCATATTTAGCTGTCCTTTCCTTGCTCTGGTACCTTTCTGTGGGAGGATCATACATTGGACACCTTTAGTCTGCCATCTTGCTGCACCCTCTGGCTTTCTCACCCAATGACTATCGTTAGCTCTAAGCATGTCCTTGGCGTGGATAGACAGCCTATGATTACATAGCAAGTTTTTGAGACTCATGTTCAGTGAGAAAGAATGTAAATCTCTCAGGTTCTCTTCACCAGCAACCTGAGCGGACTATAGAAACTTTGTTTCTACCATAAAAGAGTTAATCTTGATAACCTAGTGTGTGACAGTGGCACTTGGTGTGGTACATCAAAACAGGCCCCCTCATTCTGACTACCCTGACCACATCAAGAAGGATGAGGAAGGGGATGGGGGAAGAAGAGACACCAACTCCAGAGACACTCTACTTCCTCTATTCGCTACGATTTGTTCTCCAAAAGTTTCAGCCCACCCATGATGAGTTCCCTGTTGTTGCAAAATTTTCTAGTTACTCAACAATGAAACCTCAAAGAAGAGCTTGGTAGACTCTCCACCAAGCATCTTCTGACCAAGTACTAAGCTGTGGGGGTCAACATACAGCCCCTGGAGTCAAAAAGGTGATAACACCTATTTCATTCCCTCTACCCCTCTGAGTGATCTTAAGATCAATCAAACGTTTTTCATATACGCAGAAGTCTTGGCTTTCAAAACTAAACAAGATTAAGCATTAGGCCAACGTCCCTATATCCCCACTGGCATCTGAGAATGTATGCCAAATCAGGTTCGAAGAGGTGTTGATGGGGAATTTCATAACTTGGGCAATTCGGATACCAGTTTACCAGTAACGAGTCACCACAATCTCTGATACTGGAATGAGGAGGAAACAGATATGGTTTTGGATCTAAAGACACCAGAATCAGAACCCTTATGCAGACCTAACTATGGATGAGTCACTTTGGGCCACCGCAAACATCCATTTTTATGGCTCCCATCCCTCAGTGTGTTGGTAAAGATGTATTTTCTATGTGAACCCCACTCACACCAGCCCCAATCCCTGATGGGAACTGCTGCCATTAGGGCCATTTTAGTGGGGCATATGAAAGCATGTGCTTACTAAACTACAGTGCTTAGCAATTTGTCTCAAAAAACACATACCTGGGAGTAAAATAAATTACTGCCTTCATTGCTCAGTTGAAGCCAAAGATCTTCGTGAGACTATTTCACCATTCAATAAGTAAGTTAGTTAGCCTGTATATATGGCCTTGGGTGCCTGTAGACTCAATTGATTATAGGCAGCTTAACAATGGTACAGCCCAGGACACTGGTGTTACCTGACATTGTAATTATGATAGAGCTTGTTGCCTGAACTGAGGGAAGTATGCATAAAGCAAATAACACTGCAAGTGCCCTTTTCACCATCCCTGTCCACACAGATGATCAGGATCAGTTTTGCCTTATGTGGATGGGTTTCAATACACCTTTAATATACTTCCACAAAGCCATGATCTGGAAAAAGTTGTGCCCCCTTTAGCCTTCCACTATATTAATGACATCTTCCTGGTAGACCTAGATAAAGACTCTAACCCAAAAAGGACTGGATGCTGTGTTGACCCACTTGCATCAACATGGTTGAGCCATTAACACAGACAAGGTACAAGGTCCTTGTATCCAAGTGAAATCTCTGGGGTCAATTGGGAAGCAGCAACCTGTCTCAGTCCGAAGGAGGTAACTGTCAAACTTTCATCCCTTTCAGTCCCAACAAATACAAAAAAGGCCAGGCAATTTGCGGGTTTATACGGCTACTGGTACTCTCACAGTTCCCTCAATGGGATCCTGACTCAACCATCTATTAAGTTACCGAAAAGGCCTCTAACTTTGAGTGGGTCCCAACCAACAGGATGCCCTGAAGACCATCCAATGGTCCTCCCAGGCCACTATTGCCCTTGGCCCCTCTGATCTAAATTTGAGTTTCTGTCCACCAGTTGAAGCCTATGGAAGGAGTTCATTGTACAAGTTACTGGACTGAGTTGTACTTTTGGACCTAGAACTTCCTGGAATTGGCTGAAAGGTACATGCCTTTTGAAAGACAATTTTTGGCCTGTTACTGGCCTTGGTGGATACTGAGCACATGATCATGGCTACAAAACAATGTTACAACCAGAAATACTAACCAAGAGTAATGAATCTTTGGCTTTTGTTCCCTAGTTATCTTATGATATTTACATTTTAGGTCAAAGGTAAAATTTCTATAAAATACATAGTAAAATACAGATTCACAAACCAAAGAAAAATATCTCTGGATGTGATTAATTTAAAATAATTTAAAGTCATCTATAATTTTTATACTTACTAGTGAAACTCTCCTCTCTAGGAGTTTCTTGTTTCTTTACTTGCAATTTGGCTTCTGACATTGATTCTCGTTGCTCAAGCTTAAGATTTTCATCTGGTACTTCTTCAGGAGCTACATAAAGAGATATATTTAGTCCACTGAATAGAAAACAGATCTATTGCGAAATCTCTATATTTCAAATTTATAACAAATTTACAGCAGCATTCTATGTCATTTTTATATAGTTATAACTAAATTATCATAATGCTAGAGCTGACAAGAAAATAGTAAAAAGAGTTTTAATGGATGTATGTTAATGCTTTCACATTTCATAAACATTTCTAGGCATCATATATAGCTAGTATTAATCTCCATTTTTCTTGGAGATTATACTTCATACATCATATAGATTTAAGACACCAAACAATTAAAATGCCTATGTACAAGTTTATTCATTACAGCATTATTTGTAATCGTAAAATACTCAAAACCACATAAATGTTCAAGCATGGGAGATTGGTTGAATAAACTAACATATATACTATAAACTAGGGTAAAATGTAAATTATGGTAAATAATGTGGTACAAACAGATGTGCAAGAACTGTAAAAAGAATAAAAATAATCTCTGTAAACTGACTTGGAGGGATTTCCAGGAGAAAATGTTGAGCAGGGAAAAAAAACCTAAGTGGGGGGAAATTTGTACATTACCTGTTAGGTAAGCAAGGAGGGGTAATAAAAAAAGAGAGACAAAATTAAACAGATACTTACTTTTACAAAATGAAACACAGGTGAGAAAACAATGTAGTTGATTACCTACAATACAGAGGGGGTAGAACTGGGAAAGTAATGGTACTCCTCGAAGTATACCATTTGCATATTTTTCACTTTTGGAGTCAGGTTCAGGTTCCACAAATGTCAAAAGTAAAATTAAATCACAAAGAATAGAAAGGGGGAACTAAAACTGAAAGTAAATGTAAAGAAATGAACCTACTGAAGAAAAAAAGAACTAATGCAAGGAAATTATTAATATGGCATTTGGCATACACTATCATTCATGGGCAAGTATGTGGAGCAAAGACTAAATACATCACAAAGTATTTTCAATATATTTGTTTGTCTAGAAGTATGTGTTAAGCAATTCTAAAATAATTTTAGAAGCATAATAAGATAAGCAAATTAGTAAATGTTTTATGGATTAGTCAGGATTCACATAGTGGAAGAAGGGACACACACATATGAAACGAAAGAAGGCAAGAACAAGCACTGAGGGGACAGGGTAGAAGTGAAGATGTCTAAGATTGATCATAAATTCTAAATATGTCTCTGTAGGTATATATGCATATTTATTTGCACATGTATAGGTATGTAGGCATATGTGTGTATGAATACATACGTATATGTATATATCAATATACTGACAAGTCCAGTTCCAGACTAAATCTGATGTGTGATCTGTCAGGTCCAATCATAGACAATAACTAAGGCATTACTTGGCAGTTCTCATGGGGGAATGATTCCCAACCCACAAAAGACTTGATGCACAACCACCATACATGGGCACTGGAGGTAGTTGCAGACCTCTCTCTCCCCAGGCTGGCCATACTCTTAGGATGTGAGCATTGATGATACAAAACTAAGTCATTCATGTTATACTCAACTAAAATGGAGTCAGATGGCCATGAGGAAAAGCACTCAGGTCATGTACGTTTATTCCAGGAACTGCCTGAGAGCCCAAACCCAAACTGTAAGGGCCAGGGATTGCTAGTTTTGCCAAGCAACTGCTGACACTCACCAGTCATACCCTGCCAGCTCCTGTAAGACATTCCAGCACCAATGAACTTACTTTCCTTTGTTCCTCAGTGTAACCCCAGTCTTTTCCTTTGTTCTCTGGAGACACCTGGGGCGACCCTGGTTTTGTATGTCCCAAATTGCAATTTATATTCCCAAATACAATCTTTGTCTAGAGATTTATTTCTATATATCTTTATTTCAGGTTGACAAGGCACTCTTTATTCTTAACCCAATTGCCTTCAATTGAAGGAGTCTTTATAGGGTAGGGGGGCTAGACTGAGGCATTGCACCATTCAGGCACTGCCTCTGTTTAGATTACTGAGTTCTGACTCAGTATTCAGGACTTTTCCAAGCCTACCTCTCCCACTGCTACCTTCTACAGGCACAGGATCCATGTAACAGAAAGAGCTTTTTGTTTGGGGCTCCTTCAGTTGTGAGACAATCTTCCCATCTTACCCCATTCTGATACATCTGAACGCTCCCTGCTGCTGTTCTAAGAGAAAAACATGGAACATTGGTGGAGCTGTGGCCTTTTCCTGTTTAGACTCTTGCTTCTTCTATCACAGTAAGTGATCCAAGTCTTAATTGTTACTTTCAGTTTGGCTTAATTGACTAACTCAATTGGCATCTCTCTCTGAGAAATTAGCACAGCAAGCAAAGAAGCACAATTCATTTCTGGAAGGAACACTTTGTGAGGCTCTAGTAAATCTGCAGGACACTAGGGTGGAGTAGGGGTTGGAGATGTTACTGGATAATTTGCAAGAGTCTGAGACCCCTTTGACACACTTAGGCAATCAGGCCAATGTGTTTTAGTCAGTGCTAGAAGACCACATAGGATGCTCTAGGAGAGTGCTATTTTATAGTTTGCATATGCTTTTCAGTTCTGAGGTGAAACAATATTCCTTCTCTTTCGATTCATTGGTTAAGACACCACATAGGATGCTCTAGGAGAGTGCTATTTTATAGTTTGCATATGCTTTTCAGTTCTGAGGGGAAACAATATTCCTTCTCTTTCGATTCATTGGTTAAGACTCCTGATGGGTCAAATTAGAGATTCACCATAGGGGCTCTGAGAAAGGTAGGGAAGCAACCTGTGGGTACATGTATGGTCCACTGGTGATGGAACTTAAAGTCTGCACATTGATCAAATGACTATTGTTAGCTCTAAGTATGCCCCTGGAACCGATGGACATCCTATAATGCAGTGAGTTATTGAGAGCTGTGCTTTAATGAAAAACAATGACAGCCATGGGATTGCTTTGCTCAGCAAGCAAAAGAGATCTTAGAAACCTGAATAGTTTTCTTCCAAACTGAAGGATGTAATCTTGTTAAACTTAGTGGAGGAGAGGGGTACATTGTGGAACTTATCATTTCAGAACCCCTTCTTCAGTGAGCCTTGACAGCAGCCATGTCCAAGGAGGTTAAAAAAAGAAGTGAATGATAAAAAGCAAAATTCTGAGACCCTCTCCTTCCTCAACTGGGTATTATTTTGACTATGACAGTTTGGCTCACCCATGATAAGTTTTCTGCCACAGAAAAACATGTTTAGACCACCCTTGCGGAAGTGACAGTGTCCCTTTGAGCCACATTTGTGATACTAGAGTTTACACTAATGGAGTGAGGACAGTAGATGATGGGACTTTTAACTAGACTCAGATTTCTAAATTCATTTGTGCCACCCTTGTTGGATATCAAACTCAATTAAACCTCCTCATAAGCCTAGGTTATGGGAATGAAGCGATCTGGATATTAACTGACAAATAATCAGACATGGAATAGCAACTAATGCCAACGAGCAACAACTGACTAGCATGATTGCAATGTAAAAAATGGTAATTAGGCATCTACTCCCAGATGATCTAGGCAAGGCTTTCTCTACAAGATCTGTGGGTGAATACCCAACAGTGGGGTATCAAAGAAGTAGACTGATGGACTCTCCGCCAAAGAACTCATGGCCTGGCAATAAGCTAAGGTATGTGCTAAAGGTACCTGAAACTAGGGTCCACATGGTCATTCTGCCTTCAACTAATACAAGTTCTACTGCTCAGCTCTTACCATAGAATCTTAACAATCTGATAGCCTATCAACCTTTAACCAGAACTGTCTGCCTTCATAAAAGAACAAGACTACAAGTTAGGTCAGGTCCCTGTGTCCCCAATGGGAATATGAGGATCTATGCTAAGGTCAGAGTTTAATGGAGAGGTGGAAAGAATCACATTTCTTGGGCCTTTTGGTTACTGGTGCATACGTGACTGTGATCTCCAAAACCCCTGTCATCAGGATGAGGAGGAAACACATAATGGTCACTCACTTTGGGAATGAGGCCACTACCAGCAGAACCCTTACCCAGACCCAACTATGGGCAATCTAATCTCCAAGATTAATGAAGCCAATGTTCTCCATGAGACTATTTAACTGTCCAATAACTCAGTCAACCTAGGCTCACAGCCTCGACTGCATAGACTCAGTTGATATACGCAGCTCAACATTGTAGTACAATCCTCACACCTATGGGATCTGACATTGTGACTGTCATACAGGATATTGTTGAAACTGAAAGAACTTGATATGCAGCAATTGACATCACAAATGCCCTTTTCAGCATTGCTTTATAGTGGATGATCATGATCAGTATACCCTTTCTTGGAATGGGTTGTCATATACCACTAATATACTTCTACAATGCTACTAAAATTCTCTACATATCTGTAATAAATGTGAAAGTCACGATATGCAAAAAGTTCTGCTCTTAGAGGTAGCACTAGACTTCCACTCTACTGATAACATTGTCTTAGTGTGCCCATACATGGGCATCACTAAACAATGCCTGGATGCCCTGCTGACCCACATATGGCAACTCAATTGGGCCATTATTACATAAAAAGTACAGTTACTTAGTACCCTAATGAAATCCCTGGGGGTGATCTTTAAGGAGCATGATTTCTCATTCCATAGAAACTGGCCAAGCATTAGCCCCTTCTGCTCCAACAACTAAATAGGAAGCCCAGCAATTGCTGAGACTATCAAATGACTTGCCCCATGTGGGGTGCTTGATGGCACCTATCTATGGAGTTACCAGAAAGGCTGCTTCCTTTCAGTGGGGCATGATCAACAGGATGCTCTTGAGACCTTCCAGCAAGCTGCCAGGCTGTCCTTCCTGTTGCTTCCTTTCAGTGGGGCATGATCAACAGGATGCTCTTGAGACCTTCCAGCAAGCTGCCAGGCTGTCCTTCCTGTGGGCTGCTCTAATACCCCTTTGTTGTTTGAGCTATAGATCTCGGCAATATCTCTGTTTACTAATCAGAGGTTATGGCACAAGGTCATTACTACCACAGGACAGAGGCACCCGTTATGGGCTGCTCTAATACCCCTTTGTTGTTTGAGCTATAGATCTCGGCAATATCTCTGTTTACTGATCAGAGGTTATGGCACAAGGTCATTACTACCACAGGACAGAGGCACCCGTTAGATTTTTGAATCCATAATCTGCAGGAATCAACTGACAGGTACACATCTTTGAAGATTCAATTACTGGTCTTGGTGGATATGGAGTGCTTTCCCTATGGCCATGAAATAACCACAGGACCATAAATACCAACCAAAGGGCATGAATACTTTTGCCTTTTTTCTCTAGTTATCTTAGGGTATTCACACATTAGGTCAAAGTGTAAAATTTCTCCAAAATATATGCTCAAATACACATTCATGAACCAAAGAAAATCATCTTCTGATGAATTTAATTTAAAATGATTTAATGCTATCTGTAACTACTATACTTATTATGGAGTCTTTCCCCTTTAGAAGTTCTTCGTTTCTTCACTCTCATTTCTGGTTTTGAGTCTTGATTTTCATTTGGTTCTCTATCATGAGCTACATAAAGAGATTCATTTAGTGTGCTAAATAATAATAATAAAAAACAGATCTATTGTAAAATCCCTGTCTCAAATTTATAACAAGTAAACAGCACTTTCTCTCACATAAAAAGTTACAGATAAATTACAATAATATGAGATCTGACGTGAAAATGGTGATAAGAGTTTTAAGGGGTAAGTATTGAGGCTGTCTCTTTAATTTATAAACATTTCTTCCATTAACTATCTTTTATTAGTCTGTAATTTCCTTGTGTTATTTATATTTTAGGTTAATATATATTAATAGGCCAAGCAACGAAAACATAGATATACAAGGTTATTATTACGGCATTATCCGTAATTGCAAAATACCATAAAACCACATAATGTTCATTCAACCAATGTGAGATTGGTTGAATAAATTAAAGTACATACTGTAAACTATGGTATAGCTTAAATTGTGATAAATAATGTGATAAAGGTTTCTGTACGTTGACTTAGAGGAATTACTAGAAGATAATGTTAAATGGAACAAAACCCTGTAGAAAAAAGATAACTTGTATGATGCCTTCTGGTTAAGACAGAAAGGGTAATAAAAGAGAGAAAAAGAGAAAGTTACCTTTACAAGAAAAAATACAGTAAATATATCACAAAACAATGTAATTGGCTGCCTGCAAGATGAGAAGAGAACACTAGGGAAGAAAGATAGTCCTCCACAGATACCTTTTTACATATTTTGTACTTTTAGAAGCAGGTTCACATTCCACATATTCCAAAAATAAAATAAAATAAAGAAGAATAAGAAGAGAGAACTAAAATGGAAAGAAATTTTAAAGAAACGTTAACACTGAAAAAAAAAAGAAAAAGTACTAAACCAAATAATTCATCAATACAGTATTTGATATAACACTTCATTCCTCGGGTAAGAGAGTAGGTGACAGACCATAAACAGACCACAGAATCTTTCTAGTAGGCTTATTTTTTTAGTAGTATATGCTGAACAGCTCAAAAACAATTTGAGAAACATTATAGGGTTAAGGAAATGAGTAAATGTGTGGATATTATTCAGAGTTGGCTTCACACTGTGCACACTTCCCAGTGCATATAAAAGTTACGTTTACACTAAACTGCTGTCGATGAAGTATGCAATAGCATTATGTCTAAAAAAAATGTACATACATTAATTAAAAAATACTTTATCAGTAAAAAATGCTAACAATTCTTTGAGCCTTCAGCGAGTCGTGATCCTTTTGCTGGTGGAGGTTCTTGCCTCAGTGCTGATGGCTGCTGACTGATCAGGGTGGTGGTTGCTGAAGGCTTGGGTGGCTGTGACAATTGCTTAAAATAAGAAAACAATGAAGTTTGCTGCATGTATTGACTCTTCCTTTCATGAAAGATTTCTCTACAGCATATGATGCTGTTTGATTGCATCTTATCTGCAGCAGAACTTCTTTCAAAATTGGAGTCAGTCTTTTAAACACTGCCACTGCTTTATCAACTAAGTTTATGTAATATTCTAAATATTTCGTCATTTCAACAATGTTCATAGCATCTTCACCAGGAGTATATCCCATCTCAAGAAACCCCTTTCTTTGCTCATCCATAAGAAGCAACTCCTTATCTGTTAAAGTTTTATCATGAGATTGCAGCATTCAGCCACACCTTCAGGCTCTACTTCCAACACTTGTTTTCTTACTGTGTCCACTGCATCTGCAGTTACTTCCTTCACTGAAGTCTTGAACTGTTCATTGTCATCCATGAGGACTGAAATCAACTTCTTCCAAACAACTGTTAATTTTGGTATTTTGACCTCCTCCCATGAATTATGAATGTTCTTACTGGCATCTAGAATGGTAAACCATTTCCAGAAGGTTTTAATTTACTTTTCCCAGATCCATCAGAGCAATCACTATCTATGGCAGCTATAGCCTTACAAAACGTATTTCTCAAATAACAAGATTTGAATGCCAGAATTACTCCTTGATCCTTGGGCTGCAGAATGGATGTTGTGTTGGCATGAAAACAACATTGATCTCCTCATACATCTCCATCAGAGCTCTTGGGTTACTAGGTCCATTGTCAATGAGCACTAATATTTTGAAAGTAATCATTTTTCCTAAGCAGTAGGTCTAAACAGTGGGCTTAAAATATTTAGTAAACCATGCTGTAAACAGATGTGCTGTCATCCGGGCTTTGTTGTTCCACTTAAAGAACATAGGCAGAGTAGATTTACCATAATTCTTAAGGGCCTCAGGATATTTGAAATGGTAAATGAACATTAACTTCAACCTAAAGTCACCAGCTACATTAGCCCCTATCAAGGAAGTCACCCCGTTAATTGAAGCTTTGAAGCCAGGCACTGACTTCTCACCAGCTATGAAAGTTCTAAGTAGCATCTTCTTCCAGTATAAGGCAATTTCTTCTACACTGAAAATCTGTTTAGTGTAGCCACCTTCATTAATTATCTTAGCTAGATCTCCTGGGCAACTTGCTGCAGCTTCTACATTAGCACTTGCTGCTTCAACTTGCATTTTGATGTTATGAAGATAGTTTCTTTCCTTAAACCTCTGCTAACTTCCAACTTTTCCTCTGCAGCTTCCTCACCTCTCTCAGACTTCACAGAATTGAAGAGAGTTAGGGCCTTGCTCTGGATTAGGCTTTAGCTTAAAGGAATGTTGTGGCTGGTTTGATCTTTTATCTAGACTGCTGAAACTTTCTCCATATCAGCAATAAGGCTGTTTTGCTTTCTTATCATTCATGTGTTCATTGGAATAGCACTTCTAATTTTTTTTAAGAATGTTTCCTTTGGATTCACAGCTTTGCTAACTGGCACAAGAGGCCTAGCTTTTGACCTGTTTCAGCTTTCGACATGCCTTGCTCACTAAGCTTAATCATTTCCAGATTTAGAGTTAAAATGGGAGACATGCAACTCTTCCTTTCACTTGAACACTTAGTGGCCATTATAAGGCTTAATTTCAATATTTTTGTGTCTCAAGGAATAGGGAGGCCTGAGGAGAGGGAGAGAAATAAGGGAATGGCTGGTCGGTGGAGCACCCAGAACACACAAATGTATTGATTAAGTTCGCCATCTTATATGGGCGCAGTTCATAGTGCCTCAAAATAATTACAATAGTAACATCAAAGATCACTGATCACAGATCACCATAACAGATATAATAATGAGAAAGTTTGAAATATTGAGAGAATTACAAAATGTGACAGAGTGACATGAAGTGAGAATGTACTGTTGGAAAAATGGCGCTGACAGACGGGATCAACACAGGGTTGCCACAAACCTTCAATTTGTGAAAAACACAATATCGGTTAAGTACAAAAAAAAGTGCAATAAAATGAGGTACTCCTCTCTGTGTATATGAAATATGTGTATGTATGGGAGTACATGTATGTGTATACATGTACATGTAGGAGTATTTATGTGTAGGTATAAGAAAGAGTACAACTCCAGGCCAAAATTCTGCTTAATCATCAGGCCCAATCAGAGACAATTGCAAAGTCTCTACCAAGGAGTTTTTATGGGGAGAAAACTTCCCACCTCACAACAGACTTGATGCAACCAGTGAACTGCAGACGCTGCAGGCAGTTGCAATCAAAAGCTAAGGCCCATCCACACCATGATTTTATGCATTCTTTATTCCCATCCCAGGTGCTTCCATCAAAGTCCTCCTTATAAAAATGGAACGTCTCTGTGGATACACTCTGCTTTTCAGGTGCCTCCGTCTAGATAATTTATTGAGGAAACTTGAAGATAATTTTCTCAGTTCCAACTCAGTATTCAGGACTTCTACAGACCTAGCCATCCCACATTAACATTTGCAAGGCTCCTGAATTTATAAAAGGGCAAGAGCCTTTTGTTTGGTTCTCCTTCAGATGTGAGATGATTCTACCCCAACCACCACTCCCATCTGCACTCATATATCTGACCTTTGCCTGGTGCTGTTCCCTAGAAAACATAAAACATTGGTGTAGCTAAAGCCTTTTCCTGTTTAGACTCTTGCTTATACTATCATAATAAATGAATAAAAGCTTAATTGTTACTTTCAGTTTGGCTTGTTACCTTAATTAACCAAGACAAAAGTGGCAGCTTTCTGACAAACTGGCACAGTGAGCAATATGGTCAATAAATTAAAATTTCTTTCTGGAAGGAGCACTTTGGGAAGTATTATTGGGTCCACAAGGCTCTTTCAGGGGATACTACTGGATCACTTGTAACATGCAGAGGGTCCCACATGACATATCTCCAGTCAGGCTAATATGTCTTGGGAAGTGTTAGCAGACACTGTGGGGTTCTCAAAAACAGAGCTATTATACTGCTTACATACGTACTTCAGTTGTGAGCATAAACAATTGTCCTTCTATTTAGTTTCTGATTTATTGGCCAAGACATCTGGTAAATGGTCAAATTAGACATCCAAAAGTTAAGCTCTGAGAAAACTAGGGAAGCAATACCTTGGCTACTTGCTTATGGTCCTCTGATGATGGGATCTAAAGTAATTGGAGACCCAGCACACTGAGTCATACCCAATGACTACTGTAAGCTTGAAGAATCTCCAGGGAACTGATGGTCAGCCTATCACACTGATTTATTGAGATTCCTACTTTAATGAACTAGAATGTGGAGTCCTGAGGATTGATTTGTTCAGAGACCTGAAGAGACCTTAGAGTCTTGGTTAGCTCACCTCCATGATAAAGAAGATAATCTTTTTAAATTAGCAAGGGATATTGACACCTATGGAACTTATTAATACAGAACCCCGTCTTTGGAAAGGCTTGACAGCAGCCCTGTTGCTGAAGGAAGTGGAGAAAAAGGGAGGGATGAAAAGACACGAATATCTGAAACCCTCTCCTTCTCAGCTGGGTACTATTTGGGCTCTGAAAGGATGGCCCACCCATGACGAGCTCCCTCCACTAACAAACACTTTGGACCCCTCTTGCAGATGCTACAGTAGCCCTCAAGCGACCCTGGTGGTCCCAACGGTCTACACTGATGGAGGGAGGAGAGTGCGTGATCAGATTCTTAACTAGACTCACATTTGTGGGTTCATTCATGCCACAGTTGATGGATGTCAAGCTCCATTAAGTCTCCTCATAAGGCCCAGTCAATTGGGCCACCACAGAATTCAGATATCAACTGACCAATTACTAGGCATGAAATAATAGCTACTGTCAAGACAGAAGTAATTTACCAACAGAAAAAATGATGAAAATATGGTAATTGAAGACTAGTTATTTTTATTTTTTTGAACTTCATTTGGTAGTTTTATTTTTCAAACCAAAATGGATATTGCTAGTTTTGAACTATTTTTTTTTTTTTTTTTTTTTGCATTTCGGATAAACCAAAAAATACATTTTGTTTGGCATGAAGATTTCATCATAAGAGAAAATAAGGTATAATTACAGAAACAAAGAGCTTAGAGAGGAACACTATGATGTTAGAATTGAATCGAACATATCAGTAAGAACTGACAGCTTTATTTATTTTTTTATACGATTGTATACTTCATGTTTATTGATCATTTATATTTATATGAGTTGCACATTCAATCATCAATTTACTCATCTAATCAACATATTTATTGAACTTGAAGGTCAGGCATCGTGTTTATGTCCCTTGTATTTTTTTATTGAATCATAATTGATTCTACATATTTTTGGGGTTCAAAGTGGACATATGTTGATCAAATCAATATCACTAGTATATATATTGTTACAAATTGTACTTATTCTTTATGTCCCTTGTTCAATCTCTCCTTATACCCTTCTTCCTCCCCCCTCTCCTCTGTAATTACCCTAAATTTCTTCTCTCCTTCTAAAAGAGTACTGGTTACTCTGTTGATTTGTTGCCTAGATGATCTGTCCAATGCTGAGAGGTGTGTTCGGGTCCCCCAATATTATCATAGAGCAGAAGCTTCTTCTGTCACTCTGGAATGGGCTTTGTGGAGAGAGACATCCTCTTCTTTGGTCTCTGCTGGTGACTCTCCTTGTGTCAAAGCAGTATAATAGCTGGTGGACCATCTGCATGGTGATTGTGACATCTCGCCACTTTTGCAGCAGCCATGGTTACTGTGGTGGCTTTGGTGGGCCACCCATATGGAGGCGATGTTTCTTGCATGCTCCTCAGCACTGGCGGTGTGCCTGGTTGTCGGGGGGATGTGGTCCCTGCTCAAGGCTTCGGGTCCCCCAGTGGGCCCAAGGTGCTGGTGGTGGGCCCAAGGTGCTGGTGGTGTGCCTGACTGTGGGTGGGAGGTCCGGTCCCTGGCTCCATACCTCAGGTCCCTGGGTGGGCCCTGAGGTGCTGGCAGTGTGCCTGGTTGTGGGTGAGGGGTCTTGTCCCTGGCTCCATACCTTGGGTCCCCAGTGGGCCCTGAGGTGCTGGCGGTATGCCTGGTTGTGGGTGGGGGGTCTGGTCCTCAGCTTTATACCTTGGGTCCCCAGGCAGGCCCTGAGGCGCTGGCAGTGTGCCTGTGCCAGAACTAATTTTTTGTCCTTTGCTTACTTCTAAGATGGGGAATTTCCTGTGGGAAACAATACTTGAGCTGTGTGGTTGAGCTAAATTGCTGCTTTACTGCTGTTTCCCTTGGGAAGACTTTTTGTGAAGCTCAGAGCTTAATGGTTGACCTTATAGGTACTTCTGGCTCTCCAGAGACCTGCTGCACCTAGGTTGTGTAGAAACTGTGATCTTGACCTGAGACTTTTCATCAAACTGCACCCTATGCAATTCTATATTCCTGACCAGTCTCCTCTGAGTGGTCCTGTGCTGATCAGGGGGAAGATCCGCTCTCCTTGCTATACCCCAGTGTTCTCCCCATGGCCCTTTCTCCCCCACTGCCCGTGCTCCAAACACTTCCCATAGGACGGGCTGTGTGCAGGTCCCTCGTGATGACTCGCTGGCCTCTGAATGGCTCCTTTTTTTCAGTTGTGGCTCTTCGCTCCTGCATGGATACATGGGAACCCTATTAGAGGTTTTGCTGTCCTGGGGGCCACCAAGATCCCCTTCTCCCCTGCCACCTCCAAGCAACTCCATCCAAAGGGCACAGCTACAGCTCCTGCCAGCTGCTGCTCCATGCATTCAGCAGCTCCAGCCTTAAAGTGGCCATGGCCCAAAATGCTCCAAGCAGTTTTTTCTTTCTCTCATCATGGCTTCTCTCACCTTCATGAACTCCATAGGTCTCTCCTTCTCTTCCCCTGAGCTCTAGCAGTCCCAGCTTGGCTGCTGTTGCTTTTTTACAGTTGTACATTGGTTGATTTGTTGGAGAGAGTAACGCTGTAGACCATCTATTCTGCTGTCATGTCTGGAAGCCAAAACTAGTTATAAAACAGCTCTTTCCAGTGAAACAAGATGAGTCAGAGAGGCTGGCCAACTTTTACTTCAAACTCTCACCTTTTGAAAATGAACAAGAATTTGGGGTAGGCCAGGTCTTCATGTCCACAGTGGGTACCTGAGGACCTCTACCAAGAAAAGTAAGCAATTGGAAAATGGGGGAGAATTTCATTTTTTGAGCATTTTGAATAGTGGTTTAGAGGTACTGTGATCTTGACAGCCCCTGACACCAGGATGATGGGAAAATAGATAATACTGTCTGATTTGGGGATGATGGGAAAATAGATAATACTGTCTGAAGTCAACACCAATGAGACCCTTACCCAGACAAGATTAAGTGTGGCCAACACAAACCTCCATTGTATTACTGGTTATAGATGTATTGTCTATGTGCAACCTCACTGACAATCATTGAAACCCTCATGGAAATTACCATAGTTAGGACTATTTTAGTGGGGCATAAAAAGGCTGTGAATCTACTCAATAACCTAAACCTGGTACATTTGTCTCCCAAAAATCTGCATGGGAAAGAGAAAGAAATAACTGCCCTCTTTTCTTAGTTTAACACAGAGAAATTCTCCTTGAGATTATACCCTCATTTAATAACTTAGTGAATCTTTGGGTTTATAGAATCTCAACTGATTTTGGACAGCTCTTTGCCCTAGTGGTATCTGACATCATGACTATCATAGAAGCCATTGTCCAGAGTGTGGAAACTTTTTATGTAAAAATTACCATTGCAAATGCCCTTTTCGGCATTCATCTGCATATGGATAATCAGAATCAGTTTACCCTTATGTGAAATGGGTAAACTTCACCTCTCATATCCTTCCAGAATGCTACCTAAATTGCCTATCTATCATTAATGCACAGACCATAACTCTGAAAATGTCCCACTATCAGAGTACTAGCAATTGATGGGAATATTTGACTACATGCACTCACATATCACCCATGTGACAATCTAAATGCCACCCAACTGTATGGTTACAAGGAAGGTCATTTTCTTTCATGGTTCCATAATCAGGAAGATGGTCTGGATGCCCCAAACAAGCCACCCCAGGGCCCCCCTGATCTACATTTACTATTTGAGTTATAGGGCTGAGGAACTTTTGTTTGCCAATTGGAGCATATGGCAGAAGAACACTGCCACAGGTCAGAGGCACCTGTTGAAGTTTTTAATACATCGTCTTCAGAAAAAGCTGAAAGCTACACATCCTTCAAGAGACAATTACTTGACTGTTACTGGTTTTCAGTGAATACTGAGCACACAACTCATGGTTGTTAAATACTCTGAAGACAAAAAAGCTCCAACCAAAAGCTCTCAGTACTTTTGCTTTTGTGCTGTAATTATCTTAGAGTATTCACATTTTAGGTCAAAGTGTAAAATTTCTGTGCCAAAATACATATTCATAAACCTAATAAAAAAGATCTTCTGATGAGTTTAATTTAAAGTAATTTAAAGTTGGAAAAATAATGTAAGCAAGATGGTGGAATAGGAGGCCCAGCACTCACACCCCCACAAGAATACTGACTTCACAAACATCCTTGGATGAAAATACCTTTACGAAAGCTCTGGAATCCAGGTGAGAGGTTACAGCACATCAGTGAAACACAGAAACAAGAAAAAATGCAATGAAAAGGGTATTCATAAAATACTTCTCCCAAGCCAGTACAGCACAGTGCCCAGAGAGATTCCGTTGGCCCTCAAGTTTTCCTGGGGGATGGGGAGTTGATAACAAAAGAATCAAGTGAGCATTAGACTTTCCCAGCCTTTGGGGCATAACCTGAAAGGCCTACTTCTGCTGTGTCTGCAATCACAACACTGAGGGAATTACCACATCTAGGTCACCTGGGCATTGATAAAAACAAAGAGTCAGAGGCTCTCAACAACGAGCATATATTCTCACAGCAGCATGTCCAGTCATGATCGCTGCCAGTAGCACTCCTGTGGACATGACCAGCCATCCTGCCCATGGCCCCTACTGATTGGCCCACACTGAATCTCTGGCTGGGTTGACTACTGAAGAGATTTCCATGCCAAAGCCAGTCTATAAAAGTGGAAGAGGTCATCACTTCTTCAAATGCACAGACACCAATAAAAGACTACATGAATCACAAAAAAAATATCAGGGAAATATGACACCACCAAAGTAAGAAAATAAAGCTCCAATAACAGATCCTAATAAAATAAAGATCTATGAACTCCCTCTCAAAGATGTCAAAACAATAGCCCTAAGAAATCTCATTGAGCTAAAATAAAACACAGATAGACAAGTAAACATAATTGGGAAAACAATCCATAAACGAAAATGACAAGTTCAACAAAAAGTTACAAACCATAAACAAGAATTAAACAGAAATTCTGCAGCTAAAGAATATAATGACTAAACTGAAAAAAATCCATACAGAGCTTCAACAGAATATTTTATTAAGCAGAATAAAGAAGGTGCAGACTTGAAAACAGATCTCTTCTAATTACACAGTCTGAGAAACAAAAAGAAAAAAATGAAAAGAAGTGAAGAAAGCCAATAGGACTTATCAAACACCATAAAGGAAAAAATATATGCACTGTAAAAGTCTCAGGAGAAAAATAGGAAGAAAAATGGCAGAAAGCTTATTTTAAAAAATAATGGATAAGAATTCCCCAAATCTGAGAAAGGAAATGGGCATCCAAATTTATGAAGCCCAAAGGATGCCAAAGAGGTTGAACCTAAAGAGGCTTACAGTAAGACACATTAAACTGTCAAAACTCAAAGACAGAGAATTTTGAAAGCAGCAAAAGAAAGTCACTTGTCACATTTAAAAAAAAACATAAAAAAACCACAAAAACTATTAATAGATTTTTCAGCAGAAACTTTGCAATCCAGGAGAAAATGAAATGATATATTCAAATTACTGAAAGAAAAAACTCCCAACCAAGAATACTATACTTGGCAAAATTTTGCCCTAAAAATTAAGAATAGCAAAAACTTTCCTAGACAAACAGAAATTGAGGGAGTTAATCACCATTAGACCAGACTTACAAGATGTGCTGAAATGAATTCTTAAAGTTGAAATTAAAAAGTGATACATAGCAACACAAAAGCACATGAAAGCATAAATATCAATGGCAAGTAAATATATAGACAAACCCAGAATAATACAATACTGTAATGGGGGTGCAAAAATCATTCTAACATTAATATAAAAGCCAAAAGAAAAAGTAGTAAGTATAACTATAACCACAAAAATTAATTGATATACAATATAAGAAGTCAATTCTGACATCAATAACATAAAGTTGTGAGCGGGAGAGTAAAAGTACAGAGTGTTTGTATGCAATTGAAGTTATCAATTTAAAATAGACCACTATAACTATAAGATGTTTTACTGAAGCCTCATGGTAGCCACAGAGAAAAACCTATGCCAGATACAAAAGGATAAAAAGAAAAAAATCAAACTACATCATCGTAAAAAAAAATCATCAAATCACAAAGGAAGACAGCAAGAGACAAGGAATAAAAAATAACTATAAAACAAACAAAAACCAATTAACAAAACTGCAAGTCAGTTCTTAACTACCAATAATTACTTTAACTGCAAATGAATTAAACCCAGCAATCAAAAGATATAGAGTGGCTGAATGAATTTTTTAAAAAAGCTCCAACTATATATTGCCTACAAGAGACTCACATTAGAGTTAAATACACACATACATTGAAAGTAAAGGAAAGGAATGTAAATGGTATGAAAGAAAGCAGGGATGGCTTTAATTATGTAAGATAAAATAGATGTTAAGCAAAACCTATGACAAGAGGCAGAGAAGGTCATTCCATAATCATAAAAGGGCCAATTAACCATTAAGATACAATAATTATAAATAAAAATGCACCCAACCTCAAAGCACCTAAATATATAAAGCAAACAGCTCTAAAAGGAGAAATAGACCTCAATAACCCACTTTTAAAAATGAATAGATCAAAGGCAAAATTGTTGTCTAGAGATGACTAGTGTGCATTCCTCTGCACCCCTCCCACAGAAAATGATCAGAAGAACTAATAGACTAAATGTTGATAGGGGCATCTGTTGGAAAGTGCAGGAGTGCAGCAGGAGACTGGTGAGATCCCTGTGGAGCATGAAAGCCCAGGATAGCAGCCTAGAGAGGAAAGAGAAGCACACTGCCTCATGTTGCCACATGTCCGCCACTGGAGTTGGAGAAAGAGGGATCTTCCCTTGAGGGGAGAAGGTAGGCAGAGGGCCCACACAAACCGTCATTCTTCCAGAGCCTTTGCAAACCTAGAGCCAAGTGTGAAGAGCTGCCTAGAATACATGTAAAGCATTGCTCCAGAACAGGAGCACACATTGCGTACTCCCCACCTCCCACCCTCGTGACCCAAGCTGATACAGTATGGTGTTATCTTGAAACCAAAGCCACTGCAAGAGCACACCCTGTTCTGGGGCCAGTAGCCACTGTGCTTCCCCAGCCTTAAGGCTCTGCTGTCATCTCAACACATTCACAAGAGGGGCTACAATGCCCTAATTCCAGCAGTTTAGAGCCTGGGCCCAAGATCAGCTGTAACTCCAGTCCTGCATATCTGGAAAGACAACTTCAAACTGGTAGAACTTCCACAACCCCATGCCCCCAGCAAGAGATCAGACAGGTGGACCCCGTCCAGCAAACCACCCCCCTCCAAACACCAGTCAGCTGAGTTCTGTGTGCCTGAGCCCCCAACCTGGAAAAACAGCTCAGGGGTTCCTACTCTAACACACACACCCATGAGCCAGCAGAGCTAAAGTGAGTTTGTGCCCTCCTGAAGAAGTGCCAGGCAGTTTCATCCTCAAGAGGCCTGCCTTGTGATCTTGCCCACACCCAAGAAGCATCTGTCTGAGTCCACTCTCTGCATGCCTGCCTCACAACCATGCCCAGTGCCCAAGAAGTGGCTGACTGTCACCCTCTCAGCAGGCTCAACTCTCAGAGACACAGAGAGCTGCCAGGCCCATGCGCCCCCCGAGGAACCTGCGCCAGAGCAGGCAGGTGCTGCTGCGGGACACCCCCAGCCCAGGACACTGCACACCACCCACAGAGGGGCCCCAGAGAAGCCTGGAGAGCTGCTGGGCCCATGCGCCCCCCAACGCACCCATGCCAGAGCAGGTAGGCACCAATGTGGGACACCCAGCCCAGGCCAGCACACATCGCCCAGAGAGGCCCTAAAGCTGCCAGGCTCACAGAGCCCCGAGCCACCCACGTCAGAACAGGTAGGCACCGCTGCGGGACTCCCAGCCCAGGCCAGTCCTCATGGCCCAGAGAGGACTGAGCCTCCCACCCATAGGCACCAAGGCAGCCGTGCCAAATTAGCAGTCCCTGCAGCATACTAGACAGACACACTAGGGTAGAACAGTTAGACCATGAAATCCCCTGCTGTAATGACTAAACACCAAAGGAAAGATACCAGAAATATGAAAAATCAAGAAAGTACACCACCAAAGGGTAATAATAACTCTCAAGATCTAGATCCTATAGAACAGGAAGTACTTGAAATGACTGACAAGTAATTTTGAGTAATAATTCTAAGGAAACTAAATAAGATACAAGAAAACTCAGTTAGACAACACAATGAAATGAGAAAGAGTATACACGACCTGAAAGAAGAAATGTACAAAGAAATCAATGCCCTTAAAAAGAATGTAGCAGAGCTTGCAGAGCTGAAGAATTCATTCAATGAAATAAAAAACACAACAGAGAGTTTAACCAGCAGGCTAGAACAAGCAGAAGAGAGAATTTCTGACCTTGATGATGGGCTGTTTGAAATAACACAGGCAGACCAAAAAAATGATAAAGGAGTTAAAAACATTGAAGAAAATCTAAGAGAGATAACAGACAACCTTATGCACTCAAATATCGAAATCATGGGTTTTACAGATGGGGAGGAAAAAGGAAATAGTATTGAAAATATATCCAATGAAATAATAGCAGAAAATTTCTCAGGTATAGGGAAAGACACAGATCTACAGATTCAGGAGGCTCAAAGATCCTCAAACATATTCAACCCAAAAAGGTCCTCTCCAAGGCATGTTATAGTCAAATTGGCAAAACTCAAAAACAAAGAGAGAATCTAAAATGCTGCAAGAGAGAAGTGTCAAGTCACCTATAAGGGAGCCCCAATCAGACTTACATCAGACTTTTCATCACAAACCCTGAAAGCCAGAAAAAAATGGGATGATACATTCAAAATACCAAAACACAAAGTTTGCCAGCCAAGAATACTTTACCCAGCAAGGTTATCCTTCCGAATGAAGGAAAAATAGTATATTTCTCAGACAAAAACTGTGGGAGTTCACTACCACACAGCCAGCCTTACAAGAAATTCTCAAGGGAGTACTGGGCCACCACTGACAAATACTCAAGAAAAAACAAAATCCACTAGCAAAATAAAAATGCTAACAATAAAAAGAAAAAAAGTTTATCAACCACCCCAGGAAACCAACAAATACAGAAGACAAACAGAAAATCAAAAAGAAATGAATAAAAGATACTTAAGACATCCAAACAAAAATCAAAAAAATGCTAGGAATAAATCAACACTTTCCAATAATAACTCTTAATGTAAAAGGATTAAATTCCCCACTCAAAAGGCACAGACTGACTGGATTAAAAAGGTGGTTCCAACTATATGCTGCCTTCAAGAGACTCACCTCACCTGTAAAGACTCACATAGACTAATAGTGAAAGGATGGAAAAAGGAATACCATACAAATAGAAATGAAAAATGAGCCAGATTAGTTATTCTTATATCTGATAAAATAGACTTTAAACCAAAAACCAAAAAAAGAGATAAAGAAGGCCACTATTTAATGATAAAAGGATTTATCCATCAAGAAGATATAACAGTCCTAAATATATACACACCCAATGTTGGAGCATCCAAATTTATTAAGTGAACGCTATCAGACCTAAAGAATGAGATAGACACTAATACCATAACAGGAGGGGACCTGAATACCACACTTTCAATATTGGACAGATCATCTGGGCAAAGAATCAGCAGAGAAACACAAGATCTAAACAATATTTTAGACCAATTGGACTTGCCAGATATCTACAGAACATTCCATCCAACAACCTCAAAATGTTCTTTCTTCTCATCAGCA
>NW_007733109.1:56653-117330 GCF_000696425.1 Galeopterus variegatus | reverse complement strand
GTGTTGCGCCCGCACCTCGCTCAGCCAGTGAGCGGCCAGTCTGTATGTGGGATCTGAACCCTAGGCGGGAGCGCCGCCGCGCTCCCAAGTGGCGCACTGTAGCAGTGCGCCACCAGGCCGGCCCCGCGCTTTCTGTATTTTAATTCATTTAATCATCACAAAAACTCTGTGAAGTAAGGTATTGTTATCACCATTTTACAACAAAAACTGAGGTACAGAGAAGTTAGATAATTTGCCCCAGTTCACAAAGCTAATAAGTAATAGGGCTGGAATGTGAATCCAGGCAGACTAACTTAGAATGTACACTCTGCTGCCTCACAAAACAATGCTATGTATTCCTTATGCATTAATCGTATGTAGCAAAAGTAGGAAAACATGAACAGTTTGGTATACTAACTTTAGGATAGCGGTTACTGTGGCAGAGGAGAAAAGGTATAGGATGAGGGAGAAATGCCAATTCAATCTGTAATGTATTATCTCATTAAAAAAAATGAAAGCCACTGTGGCAAAATATTATCATGTTGAATCAGGATGCCGGGTATATGGAGCATCTGCAATATTTTTCTCTGTGATTTTCTGCATGCATAAAATATTTTAAATCAAAATAAAATATGATAAAGTTAAAATATCTCTCCAACCTTACAGTGAGACCTGGGTCAGAGATCTGTGAATAATGTCATTGTTTTAAAAAGACTTCAGGGGCCGGCCCAGTGGTGCACTGGATAAGTGCGCCGCTTGGGAAGCGCGGCGGCGCTCCCGCCCGAGGGTTCGGATCCCACATGCAGACCGGTTCCCGCTCACTGGCTGAGCGCGGCGCGGGAGCAACACCGAGGGTTGCAATCCCGTTGCCGGTCCCCGGTCCAGTACGGGGGCAACACTGAGGGTTGCGATCCGTTGCCGGACACGGAAAAAGACAAAAAAAAAAAAAAAAAGACTTCATAAAAGAGAAATGCAAGTCTCCTGACCTATGATTTCTGATAGTAAAGAGTCATAATTCCATTGCCACTTCACTGTGTAAAATACAATGTTCGTCTCATACCAAGATGGTGATTCCTGAATTTATTAATTTCAGCACAGTCTTATGAATCTTATTGGCCAATATTTCATCCAATGTGTTGGGAACACAATCTTTGCACTCTCTTCTGTTCCTATTTTGCTGTTAATTTGCTTTTGGAATTTGGGCATCTGACTGTTTCACTCAGCTGAAAACCACAGCCAGGCTTGATTTGCTTTTGCGTTTTAAATGCAAAGAGCTTTCCAAGGCAATCAATACTATTGTTTACAATGTAATTCAATTGTTATCATTAAATTTCGGTCAATCAGACCTACCAGAGGGACCATATTGTTATAATTTCATTTTTGTACATTTCTCACGTGGAGGTGATGTTTTCAAAATTGGCTACATAATTAATATTCTTATTTTCCCTGTTACACCAATTTGTTTTTGCTGAGTTCTCAGAGGGCAGGTGGTAAATCAGTCTAGTAATAGCTGATTCCCTTCAGCAAATTTTGAGTGCTTTATATGAAACACAGGGCTCTATTCTAGGTGTGGAAGAATACAAAGATATATATGATATGGTCTGTATTTTCCAGAACTTTCCAGTTAGAAAAAGAGACATGACATTCACCTAAATAACTATGATGCAAACTAGAAAATTAAAAATGTCTAAGAGATACACAGGTAAAGGGCTTGCAGAATTCAAAGAGAAAACTCTGTCAGCTGAGAGTTGTGAGTAGGTTAGCAGGAAAGACTTTGTGCCAATGATGTTTTAGTGAGGTTTTTAATAGTTTTTCATGGTTTCAGTAGCAGGGCAGAGAGGGGAGCAATTAGGTTGTGTATAAAGAAACATAGGTGTGTTGAATGGGGACTCTGAAATGTGAAGACCCAGGTTGGAATGAGGCTAAAACAAAAAATGGGAATGAAATGGTATTGTGTAACATGGTTTCGGCTGAACATAGCTGAAATGCTTACTTTAATTTATAATGAGAAATTATATTATATCTAACAGGCTCTCCAGAGGTGGGGTGGGTTTGTGAGTTCATTGCTTCAGCAGCTTGGTAATGCCATTAAGTTGCAGGCTTTCCCCGTCTCTGTGCCCTTCTATCCTTGGGGTTGTCTTACATCCAGGAATCACAGTCAAACACAGTGACATCCAAAGACAGACTTCGCTTCTCCCTGTGACTCTCTCAAGAGCCAGGAAATTTTTACAGAGGACTTCCAACACATGTCTCACATCTAATTGGTGAAAACTGAGAGATAGCACATTCCTGAGCCAATCACTGATAAGTAGTTTTGGATTATTCTTAAACCAATCAGGTCCTCCCTTTTCCCCAAGGACACATTTCTATGTGTGAGATAAGTGGATATCTGAACAAAATGAGGATGCTCTGAAGATAAAGGAATGAGGACAAGAGATGGGTGCTGGAGGGACAGCCAGTAATATGCACTGTGGGGACCGACAGTCATCACATGCCCTCTCTGGGCTGGCACAGGTTCACCCTATTTTTGAGTCTGTCTAACACATGAGTGGATCTATGTAATTAGCAGCTTTCATGAGGACCAGGCTGAGATGTCTGCACCTTATGCCACAGACATGAAAAGACATACAGGATTCTGAGCAGGGAAACAATATAATGAGAGTATGATATTTAGAGAGTTGGGAGAAAGAACTGGTGGAAATGGAGAGCTTGAACATGTACCCCAAAGTACTATGAATTCTTGTCAAAAATATGTCAAATTTTTACTAGCTTTCCTTCTTCTTAGTTTCTAGTCGTGCCTCCTTCCTCCATCCTTCTCCCTGGCATTTGGTCCATCCACCTGTGCAAGCTAAGCTTTACCACCATATGAAGCAAATTTGAGATGTCGACTGAATAAACTAGAGATAAATCACCAGTAGAGACTCATGCTACTCACACTGGTACTGCTGAAAGCAATAACAAGTCCCTTCCTATGCCGCCGGTGCAGAGTCTATTCCGGGGTTTTGCTTTGTTGCTTCATGGCGTATGTGGTTCCCTGCATTGAGTTTCCATCTCTGTCTGCACTTCCCGAGCTCAGTTCTTCCAACTCTGCTCTTCTCGGTTCCTCAGCATCCCTGTCCTCTGGTCTTTCTATGGAGACTTTCCCAAGGATGTCCTGTGGTCCTTCGGTGTAACTTGCAGGGTCTCTCTCCTCCCTCTGACTCTCATTTGGGTTTTTTCAATTTGCCACAGGGCCATTTCGACTAAGCACATAACATCCTTCTATGCTCTAGAAGAAGTGAGATTATTTAAATGTATCGTAATTTCTTAAATCTCTGAACTCATCTTTGGGAGTCAATATTTTCCCCTTTTACCATCAGACTCTTAAAGTATGCAAATATCATCAGATTAAGTTTAGAGCTTAGGTCACTAAAGATGCTCAAGTGTTGACAGATAGAAAAGGCCTTAAGAAATCGTGCAGTAAGTTCACCTCTGAGGTGATGAGGAACAGTGTTAGAATATTAGGAGTGCATCAGTTACACCTCCCTTCCCTCCTAGGGCCACCTGAGAGAGGCACCTTCTCTCTCCCCCCTGTCTCTTTTCTCTAGTGGCTCTTGCCCTGGGCCAATCCCAACTGGGAATGAACAAGAGATGGTCTCCCTAAGGGAGAAAGGGAGGAGGGAGTGAAGGCCAAGTCCAGGTCTAGCAGGAACCCTCTTTCCTCCTTCTGCATTTCCCCTAAGCAGTTTCACAAGCACCTGTGTGCTTGTCAGTACAGCGCGGAAAAGGCTCATGGTGGCTCCAAGGAGACAGAGTCTAGGGTCAGGAGAATGAGAGAGGGTCGGCAGAGGAGAGAGAGGCAGGGCAGCTAAACCCTAGGGTCAATGAAAGACAGCTTAGCTAGGGACCTGGGAGCTCTGTCCTGGTCAGGGTCTGTCTTCAGGACTTGCATACATAGGACAACCTCACACTGTCACCTCTCAAACTCCTCATCAGTGTTTGCCCAGAGCCCAGCAGCAGGTGGAGCAGGAGGGCATCTGCCTCACTCAGGCCATCGGGTGGGGATGAAACGCCTTGGGGGCAAAGCTCTACTACCATCCCGTACTGGACTTTTGAATGTATTTCCCCCAGAAGAAGACACTACATAGGAAAGATCGCTTTGTTGTGTTCCTGCGACTGGACTGGATTGAAGGTACACATAGCGTAGAAATGGAAACCCAAAGAATCCAATCCACTGTCCCAAACCACACAGAACCTCAGTTGCAGATGTAGGACCAGAGTCCTGTCCCCCAACTCCCAAACCAGTGCTCCTTGGTGATCACTCATGATGAGAGAACCGGGCTTTTCAGAGCAAACTTGAGGCCCCCAACACTTCTGCTTACATCATTCATAGAAGAGGAAAAGGCACGTGGAATTTCAAACCATCCACTCTACTAACATTAATATGGGACATCCCGTACTGGACTTTAAGCTTTCTTTGTCAGCCTTTTCCCCTAAATGCCTCTAGCATGTCGTTCTTAGTATTGAACAAACATCAGTTCTGCTGAGGTCATGGATTTTGTCAATACGGACTGAAAATGTGCCGGCTTGTTTATCATCACTAACAGCTTTCTTAATTAACCTACTGATAGAGTCAACAGCATGGTTCACTGTTCACTGTTTGCTCTCCAGCCGCTGCAGAGTCAAGACGCTCTTTGCAAAGTACAGAACACTTGCCTGAGGTTGTTTTGTTTTCCAGAAAGAAGAAGAAAAAACCTCACCACCACAGTAAATTTGACTTAATTGCTGAAAACTTCCTCCTGATTGTTTTGCCCGGAGAAACAGCCCTTCCTTAACTAATAACTTTAATTATAGTAACCACCACTTATAAAAAGCGTATCTTTTCTTTTGATTTGGTTTGTTCCAGCAAACTTCTAATTGCAAAACCAGAGATCAGCAAGTCACCTTTCTAGGATTGCTTTAGGTGAGATATAGGGTCCTGGAACTACCAGTTGTATATTTCATGCTCTTTAAACCAGTCTGTCATGGCTGAAGTCAATCTGCTGGGCTCTGTCTTTTCGGTTTGCCTGACATACAAGATGAGTAACAAGCAGAAACAGGATCCGGGTTCTCAAAGAATTTATCTTTAGAGAATAACAAAGTTGAAGATATGTGTTCCAACTTTAAGATAAAATGTAGATTACCCAATAAATCCCAAAACTTTTATTTTAAAAAGTTGGATAGGATAATGCAGTTACTGTTAAAAAAAGAATTTAAAAAGGAAAGAAAAGGAAGAATACTAACTGTTTAAATTTAAGGCATCAAAAAACGTCCAAGACAAGCCTGTTCTTTGGATCTCTACCCACATTTTCATCTGCTTATAAAGAAAATAAAATTTTTCTGCACTTCAGGATATTACATCAGTATTTATAGAGTGGTTAATCAGTCAAAGGCCATGTTGGGCTCAGTGGTCCTGAGAAACGACTTAAATGACCCATGTCAGCTGCATTCCTGCCAGGGCAGTCTATGAGGAAGATCCCATGTCTGATGACACATATTCAGAGGACGATTGTGCAAGCTTTGGTGATGTTTTCTAGATTGTTTTGCCTCCTTCCACATCACCAGCCTTGCTCTCCCCTCGCTGCCTTGCAAAGCTTCCCTTTCTCTTCTTTGAAAATCACTCAGCTCCACCCCGTCTTCTGTGATGCTGGGGGTGCACATTCCCACCCCAGCCCTCTGGCCAGTCTGTGGTCGGCCCTCACTTTTATATCCAAGGGGAGAGAAAGAAGCAAGGGCCCTTCATAGCATATGGCCACCATATGTGGACGGGGGACTGCTGAGTGGGTGGTAGTGACCACTGCCCACTCTTTCTGTCATGAAGATGGACACCCCCCTACCCACATACTGCAAGAATTTCCCACAGATGTAGCTGAGAAGTTGGATTCTGGCCGATGATCTCCAACTGGTGGCTGTATCTGCTTAATGAGATACTGACTAACAAAAGTTTCCTTTCTCAGATTGAGATTTCATTATCCCTCTTTTTGTGTCCCCTTTTCTCTTCCTTTCATCAGAATTCTCTAACTTTTAATTTTAAGTGAAAGAAGGCTGCCATCTAAAATTTGCCAGCCACTTCTCTATCCTGGAGACAGCAAGTCCTCTTGGAGGTTTCACTTACTCTGGGAAGAGTAACTTTAATGTCAAGTAAAAGATTAAGTCCACAGACTTCTTTCTGGTGAAGTGGGGTGGACTGACCCAGATCTGCTGGTAGGAAAAGACCCCAAGTGTCCCCAAAGGGTGAACTCACCATGATGTCAAGAGAATGTCTACAAATGTACCCCCAACTCCAAAACAGCAAACTGATGAGAGGTAGTTCTGGTGTAGGGTGTGGCTGGATATGCAAAGTCCTCAGGCCCAGTCACTGACAATGCTGGGGAAACAGGTGAGCTGAGAGATGCAACCTAAGAGCAGCAGGCCTCTGGGGCAGGTCCCGATCCTCCCCTGGAGAGCCACACAGGGCAAAGATCTGGGCCAGCAATGACATAGTCACAGGAGGGGAGGGTGCATAGAATGGTGACGTGTGGGTCTGCAGTAAGGCCCTGACAAGGGCCAATGCAGCCACCTGTGGGCTACCTAGTGGACTGCTCACACGCAGTGGTTTTTTTCCTACAAGAAGTGTTTATTACCAGAACTAAGTAATCTGGATGATTTAGAGAGAGGGATTGTATATACTCAGCCAATCTCTGCAAGCTCAAGTCAGGTTTAATTCAAAAAACAAAAGGATGTGGCTTCATTTGTACCCAGGGTGGCACTCCAGTCATTCAGGCTAATTTACAACCACAAGAGACCACAGAGATCATTTAGTTCTCATTTTGCAGAAAAGAACTAATCAAGTGCAGATTAATTTACCCCCATCACAAAGCAAATAATGGATAGAATTTGTACAGAAAGACACAGAGCTGACTGGCAATCCACGGTGAAACACTGTCAAAACTCACAACTCCTCCTAAATGCAATTATTTATTTATTTATTTACTTTTTACTTTAAAGAGTCTAAGATTTAGAAGGATGCAAACTGTAACTCCTCCTTTGGAATTCAGAGACTGTATTAGTCCGTTTCTGTTGCTTATAACAAAATATACAGGACCAGGTATTTTGTGAAGAAAACAAAATTTATTGTTTACACTTTCTGAGGTTGGGAAGTCCAAAGTCCATCTGTTGGTGATGACAGTGACCCAGGGGTCTCGCATTACAAAATGGTGGAAGCAGAGAGAGACAGACTCTCCTCTTCTTTTAAAGCCCTCAGAACCACGCCCGACCATCGTTTTTAATCCATTCACTATTGCAGGGTCCTACAATTCAATCACCTCTTCAAGGCTCCACCTTTCAATTACCGTAATAGGATTTCCCACCCTCTTAACAGTCACAGTGGGCGCCAAGTTTCTAATACATAAAACTTGGGGGACACATTTCAAGCTTCAGTGATTTCAGCTCACTACATTCTGCCCTGAACTAAGCTTAAATTTTCCAGTTTCACACTTTGGGGCATATGTTAGCAGGTTTCTTCTAGTCACTAGGGGAGTCTAGAGACTTCTTGATAAGATAACTATAGAAATGAATCTTTTTATTTTTTTATTTTTTGTGTCCATTAACCAATTTCTTTTTATTTTGTTTTTAAAATTTACTTTTCATTAGAATATTCATTGTTACAAATCATACTTACTCTTTATGCCACTTATCCAATCTCCCCCACCCTCTTCCTTTTTGCTTCCCCTGTCTCCCTTCCCCCGAATCTTTTTATTTTTGTCCCTAGTCCTGGATCTCTCTCCTGAGCTCTGGTCCTTTATATCCAGCCTCCAATGCTGGATGATCCGCACGCTTCAAATTCAACACAGTGAAAACCTAGTATGTCTTATGCTCCACCCAACAAGCCCCTCTCTCCAAACAAAATCCCATTACTCCTCCTGGGTTCTCTTTTTGAGGAATTGCCCCACCAGCCTTTCCTCTCAGTCATACAAAAGTCCTACAGTTTACAGCTCCTAAATTAGTTATTTTACCTCCTCTTTTCCATCCCCACTACTACTGTGGTACTTTAAGATCTTCTCCCCTTCTGCCTGGATTGCAATAATCTCCTAAGTGGTCCCCCGGTTTTTGATACCATTCCAGATCTTCTTCCTCACTGCCACCAACATGCTCTTTTGAAAACATGAATCTGGTCCTGTATTCCCTTCCATGGCTCTCTTGGCGGTCAAGACAAGCTCCAAACCCCTTTGCATGCAGTAGGGGCTCCTTGGCTCCCTTCTCACTGTATCTCGTTCAGAACTTGTCTCTCGTGGTCCTAGCCTCCTCCTCTCCCCTCCTCCCCAGACTCCATTCCCAGCCATCCCAAGCTCTTGGAGGTCCTCTAACTCTTTTTCATGCCCCCATTTTGTCATCATGAATTCCCTATCCTAGGAATGTCCCTCTGCTTTCAGCCTGGTGACGACCTGTAGCTTCAAAGACACCATTCAAGTATCGTCTTCTCTATGAAGATTTGCCTAACCTCTCAGTTCCACAGGGTGAAAAGCAACACTCCAGCTTTTGTGTCCCAACTGAACCCCTGTTTAGATTTCTATCCCAGCACTGCTAACATTTCAGGGCAATTATTTGTTCCATGTCTGTCTCTCCCCCGCGATGCTGGGGACAACTTGATGGCAAAGAGCATGTCTTATTCATCTTCAATTTTCTAGTGCCAAGCACAGTGCATGGCATATAGAAAGCACTTGATAAGCATTTGTGGAAGGAAGGAAAGAAGGAAGGGGGGAAGGGAGGGAGGGAGGAAGAAAAGCAGATATTGACACAATATAGTATTATTCCTTTTTTTTCATTTTTTTATTACTTCTAGGAAGAAAGGCATGTGGTTAAACTTTGATCGCTATTTTTATAAAACACTTTCCATGGAAATTATTACTATAAAATTGGATGAACCTAATAACCAAAGGCAGTTCAGGAATTCAATTAGTATTAGAAAAAGACAAATATGGATTTTTTTAAATTTTTGTATGATGTGGCCATTGATGAGATACTTCAATCCTAAGGTTTAAAAAAAAAATCTGTTGTGACTATAATGGACATTGGCCAAGTTTTTGGCTGTCCAGAATTCCCCTAGATATTAGTCTTCTAAGGAGTCAGAGCCCCCACCCTCTATAGTGGCTATGGGGGCGGGGGGGTCCCCACATTCCCAGCATCTCTTACAGCCAGGAGACAGACTCACATGTGTACAGGGCTCAACAACTATAAGTACTAGTAAGAAGCAGGAGCAGGTGACATTAGAATGTGAGGACAGAGTAGTTCTTTCTGGTAGTGCCAATGGTACTGGCAACATCTGAGCCCAGCACCAGCAGCTGGGCAGACCATGGTGACTGCTGAGAACCAACAACTCAGCAGTGTCCTTACTGGCCCATCCTGCAGGGGGCTATTAGCTGAGGATGCATCTCTCCCCTTTGTTTCTGCCCAGTTCCCAAGCCTGGTCCTCCAGCTGTCTTACTGCTTCTCTGAGCCAACTAATATCTTCTCAATACTTCACTTTTATGCTTATGGTTTTTTCTGTTGCAACTAACAAACCCAAAAGATCCAGGAAATTTTTGGCGGTTCCTAAATGCTTCTGGCTTTAGCTATTTGCGCTTAACAGTGTAAATGATTTATATGAGTCTAGTTGATAAAATATCTCATTCACTGGTGACTCAATTTTCAGTACATTCCACATTACTACAGGAATTTTTCTAGGCAGATTATTTTCTACAAAAACTTCATTAGGGGAGGTTTGCTTGCCATAAATCACATCCCTACGTGCACAGTGCCTGGCATATATAAGTACTAGATAAATACTTGCTGAACGGACTAATGAATAAATGTTTTAAATCCAGGAGACTGTTACCTAATTTTACAATATCAGATGGATATTGTTAAGATAAAACCCTGCACAAAGAAGAGGACAAACTAGATGGTCCTTAAAGAAACTCTTCCTATCTGTGATCTGATGATGAACCCACTCAAGAGCAATGCTTGCAGATATTCTAGTAACCAGAACGATTCAACAAATACTTAGTGATCCTACTGATCCTTTCCTGGAGATGTTCGAGGTGTTTGAAGTCAGGTCACGGTTCCTTCATTTTCCATCTGTGACTCTTGGCCAAACTCCTAATCTCTATAGCCCCCAGTTTCCTTATCAGTAAGATGGGTATAATCTTTCCTCCAAGAATTGTTACCAAAATCAGAATGTTATTGATGCCCATTTCTTTTTGCCTTTATTATTCCTATTTCTAGTCTTAGCATCTTCTCTTGAACTGAGCTCAAAAACACTCGGGAGCACCTTCTCTGCTCCATGCACTAAGTCACCGTGGATACAAAGGTGAGTAAGGCATGTTCCTACTCCACAGAGTTTACAGTGTATTCAGGGAGATGGATGCACCAAGGGATCAGCAAATATGGTGAGGGCAGTGATGGAAGCAAACACGGGTACCACCATGGAAGTACAAAGGAAGAGTGGTTAATGGCAGGAGAGGAGGCAATTGTGGAAGGATGCCCAGAGGAGACATCCTTGAGGACAGTCTCAAAGGAGGAAAGTCATGGGAAAGAGAAAGGAATGGACCTCCCAGGAAAGTGAACTTCATGAGCAAAGGTGAATGTGGAAAATAGCAGTTCAGTACTTCTAGAAGGTGAAGTTCAAGATGGGGTTGGAGGGGAGCCAAGTCTGCAGAAGGAGATGGGTCAGATCATGGACAACGTGTTTGTTAGATAAGGGGAATGGAACTCAGGATAACAGGGAGTCTTAGAGGTAAGTATACTTACACAGGTAAGTATTTTCAAAACTCAGTCTGGCAACGGTATAGAGGATGAATATTGGAAGGCACAAGACTGAGAGGAGGGAGGCCCATTAGGAGATTATCACCCTGGTGCAGGTGAACAATTGTATTGGCCCAAACTGGGGAAATGGGGGAAGAGATAGGAATGAAGGAATGGAGTCAAGCAACATCTAGAAGACATTAAATATGCTATGGGAAAGCCTATTAGTCTCCTCAGGGTTCATCTTTGTTCTGTTTTCTAAATATTGTCACAACCTGCAGAGGTTGAACAAATGTCAGATAAATGGTCACCTGGCACACGTATTCCCCATATCTTCAAATAGGATGACATTGTAGCCTATCAGATACTGTGCCCAGCACTAGGTTGTCACAGCATGATTCCAAACCATCTTTTATCTATATTCAAAGATCACAAAAGTAGGGCCGGCCCGGTGGCGCACTGCTATAGTGCGCCGCTTGGGAAGCGCGGCGGCGCTCCCGCTGAGGGTTCGGATCCTACATACAGACCGGTTCCCGCTCACTGGCTGAGCGAGGTGCGGGAGCAACACCGAGGGTTGCGATCCCGTTGCCGGTCCCGGTCCGGTACGGGGGCGACACTGAGGGTTTCGATCCGTTGCCGGACACGGAAAAAGACAAAAAGGAAAAAAAAAAAAAAAAAAAAGATCACAAAAGTAATGGAAAGGCCTCCAGTATTTTTGCATGTTAGGACACATTTTTGATGTGGTGTAAATCATTCATCTTTCCAGAATTCCTTGTAAAATATGTTTTTCAGATAATCCTATTCAGAAGTTCAAATGAATCTTTAGCTAAGATTTCTTATTTTCACAGGACAGCCTAAATACATTAAAATCAAATAGGAAAAAAGAACCAAAAAGGGTATGAGGGTAAACACACAATCATGCTAGCCAAAAATGCCAGGAAAGCCCGCCTCATTCCATCAAATAGAAATGGGGCCAGACAGCTATTCTGCTGGGATTTACATTCCCCACCCCCCACACAAATCTCTTCTCATCCCGGTGTTCACAGGCAAGGCCGGCAGGGAGACAGTCTCAATTCAGAGCCCAGGGATGCAGATACACTGGCTCCATTCCCAGGAGGCCAGGCCAGGATGAGAATCAGTATTTCAATAGCTCGAGATGAGGAAACACACATATCAAATTTTGTCCATTAGGGAAAGAAACATTAGAACACCAAGACATTTGCTATTGCACACAGACTGATAGGGAGGAAGTGTTTGGCTCAGCTGCAGACACGTACCCATTATTCTTGTATTTTTGGACCAGCACAAGCTGTGTAAAATGTCCTCAGAATGAGACTGAGGCTACTTAGAGAATTGCCATAGTAAGATTGTAAAGGCCTGGGTAACGGGAAAACAGAGGACTCTAAGTGCGATTGGGTAGTCCTATGTTGTTTAGCAAACAAAATTACAGAAATCAGAAGAGGTAGAATTTGGCTTGGGTATGAAGCGGCCTATGCTTAGATCTGACAGATCTCGCCTGGCTCACCACCCCCATCCCCCAAACATTTGGAAAATCTAGGCAACCAAAAGTTAGTCCCTACCAATTGGTACCTTTCCTGTTTGTATCAAAGGAAAAGCATTGAAACCACAGTGTGATTCCTATCAGCTCACACACTGGGACATGCATTTGCAGGTATAACGGGGGTAGGCATGGGTGACATTCACCTCCCCGCCTCTCAAAAATAACAAATAAAAGCACCCATATTTATAGGAGGGGTTTTCCTCTGAGAGAGTTTGTGTCTCGCTCAGGCTTTTCCTAGGGCATGCCTTGCTTTAACACTTGCAGGTGTCCAGGAAGAAAGAAGAAAAACTGAAGGAGGGATGGCTGAGGGCAGGTCTCAAAGATCTAATTGCAACTCTGACAAGCATCAGATCAAAGGAGTCTCTCCTTGGTTCTTTGATCTCTTGATAACCACATTTAGCACCCTCCCCTGGCTGCGCCTGGGGCAGGCAGCCCTCATCTCTTTCTAGTTTAAATAATTCAACTGCTAAATATTTTCAAAGGGATGAAATAAGCAAATATTTTAAGTTCCAACTCACTTGCTAAATTTAGTAGAGCTTCGTTACTGACCCAAAGTTGTGCAGAAAGTGCACAGGAATGTGGTGATGACTTCACCTCCAGAGGGGCCTGGGTGGGGAGCAGGGTGGCTTCCTGTCCTGCTGCTGGTGGACTCAGGAATCCGAGGCATCATCCACCACCAGCAGTCCTCATTCCTCCTTCCTCCCTCCCCCACATTCTCTAGATGATTCCATGGGAATCCTCTTCCGGCTCTAGGTCACCCAGTGTCCTTCCGGTGCTGGGGTTTTTGCATCTGATGTGCCCAGCATGTTCTGCTCAGAAATGGTTTTTAGTAGAACATTAGGAAGGAAGGAGAAAAGCCATGCTATGAAATTTGCTTCTACCCAGGGCCCACCAGATTTAGCAAATAAAAACACAGGACACCCAGTTAAAACTGAATTTCAGATAAATGATTGAACGAAAGTGAGCCAGGTACCGATCAAGTTTTATTAAAGGAAAAGAACCTGCTGGGCTGCACTCAAAGTGGAGAGCAGCACCAGGTGTGGGGTGGGAGGGCTTATATAGGCTGGAGGGAAGGCCGGCCTCATCAGGGAGGGGTTTGGTGCTGGTGTGGAAGGTAAGGCTGGCTGATGCAATCAGGTGAAAGGTTGCACCCATGCAGAAGTAGAGGAGTTTCTATTTCTCAGAAACCACCAGGTTTCTCCTAAAGGAAAGGCTGGTGGCCATTCTGTGCATAGCGTGTGTAAAATGGCGCCCGTCACGTCCAAGATCCATCAATGATGAATAGTGTTTTAATATTAAGTGTGTTCCATGCAATATTCAGGATGTAACATGTACTTATGCTAAAACATTATTTGTTGTTTATCTGAAAATCAAATTTAACTGGGTGTCCTGTATTTTATGGGGAAACCCTACCAAGGTCCCTCTGTTACCAAACTTTGCTGGAATGCCACAGGGTAGCCCAGACTCAGAGTGCCACAAAGACGGATTTGTCTTAAACACGCTTGGGAAGCTGGTCCAGGCCAGCCTTTTCCCCAGGTGATGGGAAAAGAGAAGAAGCCTCGAATTTGTTGAGCACCTGCATACTTTGTCCCATTTGACCCTCGCATGAGTACCCCATGGCTTGATACTGTTATTCCCTGTGCATATTTGAGGGAACTAAGGCCCAGGAATGTTAAGGAGTTTGCCACCTTCCAAGTGCTGGAGGTAGGTTTCTAATCCAGGCGTCCCTAACTTCAAGGAAGTGATTCATCCACTACTTGCTACCAGCTCCTTCCCTCTCCCCAGGGCAGCAGGACAATCACAGAGGCTAGTGGACTTGTTCCAACAGAAGTAGGCTTTTTTCATTCCAGGTATCTCTTTTCACGTTAATCAAAAGCTTTTGATCTTATCCTCTAGAACTCTCTGTTCTGCCATTAGAAGTGGTGGGGTGTGGGAAATCCAGTGTGGAAAAGTAGAGTAAGGGCCAGCCCGTGGCTCACTTGGGAGAGTGAGGTGCTGATGACACCAAGGCCACGGGTTCGGATCCTACATAGGGATGGCCGGTTAGTCACTTGGGAGAGTGTGGTGCTGACAACACCAAGCTAAAGATTAAGATCCCCTTACTGGTCATCTTTCGAAAAAATAATTTAAAAGTATAGTAGATCCAAATGAAGAGAAGAGGGGGTCCTTAGGTACTTAAGTGGTTTTCCTCATGCAGGTGAGCGTTGTAAACTCATTTATCTGCACAGAATTCAAGCTAGGACACCAGCACATTATGAAATCCTGACTTCCTTGTTCTCACCGTTTTTCAAATTGGAGCTGCTTCGGAATCACCTGGAGGGCTTGTTCAAACACAGATCGCTGGTCAGCGCCAGGAGTTGCTGCCTGGGGGGGGGGGGGGGGGGGGGGCCCTAGAATCTGTTTTTCTACAAGTGACACTGGGGCTGGTGGCCTGGGGATTCCATTGTGACTTTTTTTTTTTTTTTGGGACCGGCCACGGGATCGCAACCCTCGGTGTTGCTCCCGCCCCTCGCTCAGCCAGTGAGCGGCCGGTCTGTATGTGGGACCCGACCCCTCGGCGGGAGCGCCCCCGTGCTTCTCAAGCGGCGCACTATAGCAGTGCGCCACTGGGCCCGCCCTGGGGATTCCATTGTGACTTTTTTTTTTTTTTTGGGACCGGCCACGGGATCGCAACCCTCGGTGTTGCTCCCGCCCCTCGCTCAGCCAGTGAGCGGCCGGTCTGTATGTGGGATCCGAACCCTCGGCGGGAGCGCCACCGTGCTTCTCAAGCGGCGCACTATAGCAGTGCGCCACTGGGCCGGCCCTGGGGATTCCATTTTGAGAAACACTGCTCTAGGACCAGAACGGGGGCTTCACTAAAAATAATACACAGTATTTGGATCATAAGTGCCCATAACGCTCTGAAAGTCAAGGCCATTCTATACCTCACATCCCTGCCATTTGAAAATATCCTGAAACCCTGTGTCTTCATCAAAGTCTCTACATTCACCCTTCACTCACTCATCCCCATGGATATGAACAAGGCTCCCACTATGTAACAGATACTGTCTGGATCCTCAAGACACACAGAGGAAGTCGGCCCAGTTCCTGCCAGTGCACAGGGAACAATCAGATAAACAAAATGTGGGTGGAGTTAGTGCACATGCAACAATGTATCTTTTTAGTTTTGTTGCTGTTCTGGTATGTTCTTCATTTGTGTGGAGCAGCAGCCCTGAATTGCTGGTGGCAGAGAGCTGGTGTCTAAAAATAGAGCATGTTTACTTTGCTGGCAGCTGCTCAGTTTTTCTTTGGACTTTGCCAGTAACAGTTGAGTATTTGAGTTTCTCTTTGGACTGCCTAGCTCTCAGACATGTGTGTGTGTGTGTGTGTACACGTGTGTGTGTGTGTGTGTGTGTGTGCACGTTCCAGTTACCTAGCTCATAGACCTGCGTGTGAAGGGTTTGTGACCCAGTCTGGACAACGGGCTTGAGGGGTCTGTGAACTCCAGACCCAGCCCTAGCTCTACACAAAATAACACCTGTGGAGTAAAAGAGGTCATAATAGAAACAGATCAAGGTGGTCACAAAGGAAGAGAGAGATGGAAGGGAAGGTTCTCAAGGGACTTAACCTTAACCTTAAGGGACTTAACTTGAGCTGAGTTTAAAAGGCTGGAGGTGGGGCTACGAGGAGGAAAAAGGGAAGACAGACAGGACAGTCCACGCTGAGGTGTAAAATACCATGACAAGTTCAAGGTCTGCAAGAGGTTGCTTGGTCGACCTGGTGATGCATAGACAGTGAGCGGGGGTAGGGCGAGCCCAGCAGGCAGGTCATGCTGAGAAGCCTGGCTTTCTTCTCTTTTTAGCTGCTGATGAGGCATTGGGTGGTTTTAAATGGAGGGATGACATAATCAGGCCTATAATTTGGAAAGTTACTTGAGTTGAGGGATTAGTGTCTAGTTTTGGGGAGCTACTGTAACAAAATAACAAACTAGGTAGCTCATAAACAAATAGAAATTTATTTCTCACAGTTCTGGAAGCTAGGAAATCCAAGATCAAGGCAGATAAGGTGTCTGGTGAGGGTCCACTTTCTGGCTCTTAGACGGCACGTTCTTGCTGTGTCCTCACATGGTGGAAGGGGTGAGGAAGTTCTCAGGGGTCCCTTTTATAAGGCACTAATCCCATTTATGAGGGCGCCACCTTCATGACCTAACCAGTCCCAAAAGGCCCTACCTCCTAATACCATCTCCTTGGGAGTTAGGATTTCAACCATATGAATTTTGGGAAGACACAAACATTCAGACCACAGCAGTCGGGGACATCAAACTAGGAGGCTGTCGCAGCAGCAGCCACTATTAACGAGCGAGGGGCATGCATGAGAGTGGGGCCTCTTTGAATTGAACGGAGAGGTAAATATTGACTGTCTGAAAATGAAACATCCCTGTCCACTGTCACTACCCTCCACCACCAAAAGGACCCGAACTTTGGGGAAAATAAGATGCAGATATTTCTGTGTGTTTTTATGCTGCTATCTTACTTAGTCTGTGCCTTAGTTAAACTCTGCTTTTCTGTTCCAATCATTTCCACCTTTTCAAGGATTACTTTAACTCATTGCTATTTATTCAGTTTTACTCTCCTTCCTTTTCTGGATGTTTATGTATTCAGTCAAAATCATTTAGGGGCCGGCCCGTGGCTCACTCGGGAGAGTGTGGTGCTGATAACACCAAGGCCATGGGTTCGGATCCCATATAGGGATGGCCGGTTCGCTCACTGGCTGAGCGTGGTGCTGACAACACCAAGGCAAGGGTTAAGATCCCCTTACCCGCCATCTTTAAAAAAAAAAAAATCATTTAATTGCTTACTGGCTAGTAGAGGAGACAAGCAGATAAACAAGATAGTTGAGGGAGGTTAAGGGAGGTTCCTACAAAGATCTGTGAGACTACAGACAGAGGAAGGATGAACCTAAAAACAGTCAATGAGACAATTAATTTTCAAATCACTTTGAAATTGATTTGATGGACTTAATAGAAAATATAAATTTATTTCCTAGATTGAAAACCACTTCCAAGAAGATCGTGTATTTTTTTTTCTTTATACAATAGCTTATACAGCACTCTAGCACAGGCACTTGATTAATATATTTTGTCAATTGACAAAACTAGTTAACTGTTTTTAACATTATTAGTCTCACTAGAATATCAAAATTCTAAAATAAGTAGCATAGTCTCCATTATCTGATTTTCTCCAAATAAAAATATATTATTTGGGGTTTTTTGGGTTTTTTTAAATTTTTTACTCATAGTAAGCAAGGAGTGTATTGTCAAATTATTGGGTTCAAAAACCTAGCGTTGAAGAGAAAGCTTGCCTTTAAATGGAAGAATGGGTGGTTTAGGCCATCAGAGCTCATTGTGGAGTGATTTAATTGAGTACATAGAAGAAAAATACACTCAGGTTCAAGAGTTACAACTGTAGAAGATAAAAACACTACTGTAAATCACTCTTATTCCTATATTGGGAATCTGAAGTAACAGCATTAACATGATGAATCAATAGACTCTCTTTAAATAAGGCAAGTTTTAAAAATCATCTTTCAGTGATTCAATGCCAAATGCTTGAGGTAGAAGTGGTGCACATTTACTAAAGGGCAAAAGACCCTTCCTTGGGCTGCCGTTGGCTACAAGGTCAATCAGGAATCCCAAGGATGGTGACTTCTCTCTAGCTCCATAAATGAATGACCTTCGGCAAGTCAGAGAAAGAGATGTCACTCACTGTGGAGTCCACAAAGAGTCATTGTCCGCCTTTCAGAGCTGCCAGCAGCAATATCCATCAAGAGACCAAGAATGTAAATAATCTTTCCAAAGCCCAGTGCCCTGACCTCACGGGGTGGGGGAGGGGCAGGACCACAAGACTTGGCAGACCAAGGAACTTCCAAAATGAAACTAGAGAAAAATTAACTGAAAAAAGAAAAAAGACAGAGGAAAAAAAAATTAAAACAAATGATTCCTGGTCTCCCTCCTTCTGGCTCTTTCTGCTGAGCAATTCATGACTGGCCTTGCTCTTGATAAATAAATTTGTGTTTGACCCTAATAGTCTGGAGCTCAGTGAAGGCAACTTCTAGGGGTCATCATGGCCCCATCCCCCTGAGGCCATACAGCTCAGGGGGTGACCAGGCCAGTTCCCAGAGGCAACAGTGACGTACAGCTGGGAGGCCTGTTCCAGGCTTCTCCACCTTCAGCCTTAGCAGGGTAGTCAGTTGCTAGCATCTTCCTCACCTCATGGAAAGAACCCTGGGTGTGTTTTCCACATTAAGTATCTGTGAAGTTAAGTTTGCACGGCAAAAAAAAGGCATTGGAGATTTTTAGCAACTGGTACACCAGAGTCATCCCCCCTGGGAACATTACAAAACAAATTAGGTTCATCTTTACTGTCATGGCAGACTGTTTTTGTCACCCCTGCCCCGTCACCTGGCCCCACTTGACCTCAGCCACCAACTGCCTGGCTATTTTCTGCTGATACAACAATCCCCACTTTGAACTCCTTGTAAACTTGTTTTCTTGAAGCACATTGAAACTGTCCTTCCTGTTCCTCACCTTGGATCTATCTCCATCCTATACACCTGTCAAAATTCCTTTCTCGTAGTCGCTGGCCTCAGGTACAAAGCAACCAGGAGTGTTATTTACACGAAGCGTGCGCAGCAGCAGCACTCGGTGCCTGCTCACCCCTGCCCTCTTCCCCGTGGCTGAATCCCCATGGACTGACTTGTTTTTCCAGCCTTTTAGCCATGTGTGAGGCATGAGCCTAAGTCAGGTGGGGTGTCCTTGGAAGGGGTTGCCTGGTAGGGGACAGACATACCTGGCACCTGTCTTTATCCTTCCTGGAAGCAGATATGACAGCTGGAGGTAGAAGACACGCTGCCACCAGGAAGTAACCAACACAAGGAAAGGCCGAGGGTCCCCAGAAGACAAGTCACTGCATCACTGCCCTTGTTTCTTACCCACATCCCGCCAGCCACTCTCTCTCGCCAACACCCTGCGTTCCCTGCGTTCTCCTCTGATGCTCTGCCTGCGAGTGCGCTCCGGCTCCACCTGTCTTTGGTTTTCTCCATCATCCCCTGCCTCCTAACTCCTGTTCTACTGCCGGAAAAAGTTCATGCAAATTTGAGGGTTTGTCTTGTTTCGTTTTGTTATTTTGCTGTGGTAAGAATACCTCAGATGAGATCTACCCTCTCAACAGATTTTTAAGTGGACGATACAGTGTTGTTGACTGCAGGCCTGTGTTACACGTAGATCTCTAGAACTCAGTCATCGTGTGTAACTGAAACTTTATACCTGTTGACAGGCAACTCCCTATTTCCCCCTCCCACCTCCCACCAGCCCCTGGAAACCGCCATTCTCTTCTGTGTCTATGAGTGTGACTAGGGTAGATATTCATGTAAGTGGAATCACGCAGTATTTATCCTTCTGTGACTGATTTCACTGAGCGTAAAAAACCTCATAAGGTTCATCCACGTGATTGCATATGTCGGGATTTCCTGCATTTTGTAGGCTGAGGAGTAATCCATCATACCTACCCATCTGAGGTTTTAACCTTTCTCCAGGCATCATCTGTAGTCAGGTCCACACTCACTCTTTCCCACGGCTAACAGAGAATGGAAAATACTGGAACTTAATGACTTTCCCTGGCACTTCCATCTTCTGAAACTTAAATAACTCTGCTTTTGAGATCACTAAGTGATCTCTGCCTTCCTGTTCTCCTGGTTCTTCCTCCATTATTACTAGGTTTAGGGTGATGGTTAATGTTTGGGTAGAAAGACTGGATTCCTTTCCAAACTCTGCCAGATTGCTGGGTGACTGTTGCCAAGTAACTTAACTCCTTTTACCCTCAAATTCCTTGCTCGTAAAATGAAACCATTTTGTTATAAAATGGAAACTAGCTAACCTAATAAGTGTTGGATAAATATTAGCTGTTATTCCTAACAGGGTCCGTACCAGTAGGAAAAGACACCTCGGCCACTTTGGGCCCACCTTACCAGACCCCATCAGCAATTCACCCACTGGATTAAGCATCACCTCCTCCCCAAAGCCCATTTATTCTTTAGAGGGGAAGATGTGTTGTTACAAAGACATTAGATTAAATTGGTTTTTTGAAGTTTCATTATTTTAGTGGAAGAAGCTGGGATGGAATTAGAACACTAGAGGACCACCAAGGGAGACATGACAGAGGACACTGAGACAGCAGTGGGACAGGAATGAAGAAAACCAGGGGGAAAGTAACAGGAACTAGGACAAATGCACGCTGGCCCCAGAGATGGTCCTAATTAGTTTCTTTTCTTCCCTGTTGCTGTTTTTGCTTCCTTTGGTTTAAAAATAATAAAATGTCCTGTTTTAGCTCTAATTATGCCTTTTATTTTCATATTTATAAGATTAAAATTGCATAACTTGGACTAATGAGTACAAAACGATGCTCTCTCCCCTGAGTGAATCATTGTGCAGTATATGTGTGCATTCAGACAACACGCCGTACCCCATGAATATGTACAAGTAAACGTCACAATAAAAATTTAAAGAAACAAAATAAAACGGCTTAGGAAAAACTGTGATCTAAGGCACTTGATGTGTGTATTCGAGAAGGAAGGGGAAAAATTCCTCAAGCCCGACCCGAGGAGTCAAAATGCTTATGTAGCATGAGAACTTTATTGACTTAAGTTTCGGGATTGCTGTCCCAGGCAAGGAAAACCATCTTAAAAAACAAACAAACTTGTATTCTGGGGTATTTCCCAGAAAAGACGCAGGTATGGTTAGTAAGATGGGATTTGGTTTTGTTTTTCGAGCTTCAGCTGGGTGGCAAAAGGTCAGCGCTGTGTTGTAATCCGCTCTGGTGCCTGGCTCCCGTAACCCTAACCACAGCCCTCTCAAAGCTATGCAGTGTGGCAATTAGTAAAATGAAATTTCATTTTCTAAACGTCTTCCCCTTGTTACCTTAAAAAGTTACTGTTGAGTTTTAGAATGCTCTGGAAAAACTCCGGTGGCTGAAATTTCAGAATAATTTCCCTAAGAGAAAACTGTTAAGACTACTTTCCTTAAAATAAGTTAATGAGATGGAAAGACAGGGCAAAGTAGGCTTGTCTAGAGTGAGTGAGGTCGTGAAAATGGTTGAGAAAATAAAAGAGGTGGCGATGTGCAGAAGAAAGAGTGGGCTATGAGAGCTGCTTCCCCTTCTTTTTTTTTTGTCTTTTTTCCGTGTCCGGCAACGGATCACAACCCTCAGTGTTGCCCCCGTACCGGACCGGGGACCGGCAACGGGATCGCAACCCTCGGTGTTGCTCCCACGCCTCGCTCAGCCAGTGAGCGGGAACCGGTCTGTATGTGGGATCTGAACCCTCGGGCGGGAGCGCCGCTGCGCTTCTCAAGCAGCGCACTTATCCAGTGCGCCACCGGGCCGGCCCCGAGCTGCTTCCCCTTCTGAAGCCCACCAGCTCTGCCTGAGTCTGTTCAATGCCCACAGTGTGTACCAGATTGTGCACAGGCAGCACGTCAGCAACATCCAGGGACGCCCCAGCTCTGCCCCATGCAACGTGGGTTCCACCTTCTCACCTTCACAGCCTAGAGCTGAACCGCCCCTGACACACGCTTGATGAAGCTGCCAAATGATCAAATCTCATGACAGTGAGCACCGTTAGAAGAGGACATACTGTATACTGTGGGTCCCAATTTCAGATAGGATGACAATCCTTATTTCACACTTGGCATTTATAATTGGTACATCTAGATCTTCACATGAATTTTTTTTTGGTTGTTAAATGTAAAGTTATGAATAACATTGTCTTTTATAGCAGTTTTCTTATAAGTGCATGTTTTTTAAGTCTTAAAAACTGCTTGCTTTTTATTGCAGATGTTTACTTGAGTTACTTTATGGAATTTAAAGTTAATATAGCATATATGAAAATTTAGGAGGAAAAAAAGTAATTTTTAGAATTTTTTCTTGGAGACCACTCTTTAGCCTGAAAGTAAAGTGTTTATGTAAGTACATTTTTTTAAAGTGTGTGATCAGACCAATTAATGGTTTAATTATAGATTTATTGTGTATTTTATATTTTTTCAATTGTTAAATAACAAATTTTCTGTTGGAAAAAAAATATATACAATTGGGTCTGGCATTCTAGACCTAATTCAGCCACACCAGTGTCTACAACTGTGATGAGAAGCCACTTTGAATTAAATGTAGCCTGGACGTGAACTAACAGCCTCACTTTGAGCTCCAGCCTCATACTAAAGCTTTGTGCAGCAAATTGCGATACGTTGACTTGAACTGCATGTTTCCCCCCCTTTTTTTTTTACTTAACTCTTATTATAAAAAACTGGACAGCAAAAAAAAAATGTGGAAAGGAGAAATTGAGAGCCTATAAAATCTCTAAACTAGTTAATCACCTCCCAACTAAGTCAAGAGTCCAACTCTTTTGTAAGGGTTGAATTGTAGCCCCCCCCCCCAATTTATATGCCAGAGTCCTGACCCCCAGTATCTCAGAATTTGATCCTGTTTACAGATAGGGTATTTGCAGAGTTGATCAAGTTAAAATGAGGTCACTGGGGGGCCCCAATACAATACAACTGATGTCCTTATAAAAAAGGGAAGTTTGAACACAGACACAAGTGCACAGGGAGAGCACCACAAGCAGAGGAAGGCACAGACTGGGGTGATGCTTCTACAGGCCAAGGAATGATGAAGATTGGCAGCAACCACCAGAAGCCAGGGAGGGGCCTGGGACAGATTCTCCCTCACAGCCCTCCAAAGGAACCAATCCCCTAAAACACTGACCTCAGACTTCCAGCCTCTAGAACCATGAGATTAAAGTTTCTGTTATTAAGCCCCCAGTTCGTGGTATTTTGATACAGCAGCCCTAGCAAACTGGTACATCTTTGTATTTAACAACCCTGTGATTATAAACACGGTGCTGTAATCACAGATAGAAGAGTGTGGGTATCCACTTAGACTTCAGACAACTTTCCATAGGCTTCACGATCAGCTTTGTGCTTACAGGGTGATATGTGAGCTTCTCCTAGTCATGAATGGAAATCCTCATTGTTTATGATTAAAAGCAAAATATATTGTTTTTCAGTTACTCTCCTCTGGTTAAGACTTGTCCACTGCTATGGGTTAAGTGTGTCCCCCAAAATTTCCTGTGTCGGAAACTTAATCTCCATTGTAATAGTGTTAAGAGGGTGAGAAATCCTATTGTGGTAATTGAAGGGTGGGGCCTTTAAGAGGTGATTAGGGGCCGGCCCGGTGGCGCACTGCTATAGTGCGCTGCTTGGGAAGCGTGGCGGCGCTCCCGCCGAGGGTTCGGATCCCACATGCAGACCGATTCCCGCTCACTGGCTGAGCATGGCGCGGGAGCAACACCGAGGGTTGCGATCCCGTTGCTGGTCCCAGTCCGGTACGGGGGCGACACTGAGGGTTGCAATCCGTTGCCGGACACAGAAAAAGACAAAAAGGAAAAAAAAAAAAAATGAGGTGATTAGACTACGAGGACTGTGCCCTTGTGAATGGATTAGTCCATCGATGGTTTATGGGTGGTCATGGGCATTAAAAGCAACAGAAATGGACTAAAACATCCACCTCATGCTACTAACAGGTTAATTTATTTCCCACACAGCTGTGGTCTGGCAAAGATGAGATGATCCTTTTAAACTTATGTGTCCTACAGAACCATCCTACTGTATTCTTAGCATTACTTTAATCTGTTGAATGTGTGCTGCCACCACCCCAAGAGCAGAACAGATGTAAATGAAGATAAGGAAAAATAATTCATGGAACCATAATATCAACACTTCCCCTGCCATGCAACAACAATTCTGCATTAAACCCTAAGCATATTAATGTCTGTATTACTAATAAGACCATTGACTAAGGGACTCAGTGGGAGTCAGGAAAGGAGGCAGGAATCTCTCTTCTTTGGGGCCCAGGATTGTTATTGCTAGAAATGTAACATGATCCCAAATGGAACTGTCTCACCACCACACACAGGAGACTGATTTTGGAAGGCTTCCTGCCCGAGATCGCACCCTCTGTGTGTCTTAAGAGTGCTCCCTTATGCTGGAAAACTCAGACATGAATGGGAAAGCAAAGAAGCTTGAATGAATATTATCAAGTAGATTTTCTGAACTCATTTTTGCAAAACTACTCTGTTCATTTGACTATTTACATGTGAGTGAGTCATCAAAATACTTGTTTCCTTGGAAATCTGCTGTCAGGTGGCCTGACATTTCATCATCCTTTCCAGGCCATTTCCCCCAGCACTGCCCCCACCCCCAACCCTAATATTTACATTTCCTCACATTCACTTTGATCTGACTTTTTCCTTCCAAGCTCCCAACCTGAAATTTTAGCAAAACTCCACCCCAAAGCTGCTCCCTATATTAATGGTCCTAATAATTGTTATAAACAGAAAACTAAAGTTAGGTAAAGCATGAAACAGGTCAGAAAATTTTGACTCTCACTTTATGCCCCTAAAGGCAACACTTATGTCCAATCTGCACAGTGCCAAAGATAGGGGAGAAGGCATGACTGTAAACGGGACTCGATATGTGGAGCATTCACACGGGTTTTCCAAGCGAGTGAGCACCCTAACATATACTTCTGGAGAAGGTATCTTTAAATAATCCTTTGCAAAAGAAAAGATTGTAGGCCTGAATTCAAGTAATTTGGTAATTACGTGTTGCAATGGACTAACTATTTGTCTCACATGAACCCACAGAGGACATGCCTTCTGCAAACCTCCTGAGGGGTTTACCTTCATTTTCAATCCTGTCTGCAATTGCTTTGAGGCTGTTATTGCTTAGATACCAGCGACCATAAGTGTGAAGCCCCATATACTTGGTAACCATCTAGTAGAAAGAGGGTAGCCCAGCATCTGCAGACAGAGAGGCTTGGGTTTAATGGGGGCTCTGCCACCTTGCTCGCTGCCTGATCTTCAGAAAATGACTTACATAGAGGGCTGTTGTGTGTATTAAATGAGCTAAGATGTAAAGTGCAAGCACTGGTTTGGAGCAAGTACTCAAGGGTTGCTTTAACTACTGTTTATGTTTCAGACCGCACTGGGCACAGAGTAAATCTGGAGTGGGAATCTGATGGGCTCTTTGGCCTGACAACCCTCAATTTGCTATGCAGAGTGCAAATGTGAAATGAATACATGTATTTGCATCTCTTCTTTGTTTGGGTGCTTTCATCTCAATCAGTCTGTTCGAGGTCCTAGAGGGTTCATACATCCATTATGTTTGAGTCCAGAAAGTTCCGCTCCCCTATACTGAAACATTTCATTACAAATCAGACACAAAGAATGCTCTTGATCAGTGCATCCATCTTGTTGCTTATTGAAACGACCTCCCTACTCCAGCCCATCTCCCTCTTCCTGGCTTCACTAACTGCCATTTCCAACCTTGTCTTCAGAATTGGTCATTTATTAGTAGGGTCTTTCCCAACATGCGAATTCCTTACCTTCGCCAATTCTCATTCCTGGTCCTATATCATCTCCACTTTCTGCTTTCTTTTCTCTTGTGCCCAGGCTGCTGGACATTGTTGAGAAAAGTAGAGACTGATCTATTCATTGATTCTTCAAATATCTACTGAGCTCCTCCCGTGTGTGTAAAGCTTTATTAGGCACTGGTGATGGAGACAGGACAGACACGGTGGTCCCAGACCCATCACAGCCAGAGACTAGTGTGGAGACAGCTAAGAAACAAGTCAACACACAAACACATACAGCATTCCATAGCATGACCAGTGCTGTCAAGGAAGTGATCGAATGCTGCAATCAAGGACGACGGGGGAAGAGGGAGACCATGTCAACGAAAAGTGGGCTGGGGAGCCATTACTCAGGAGGGGATGTTCTAGCTAAAACCTGAAGGATGAGAGGGGCTGTTCAGAGGTCACTGCATGTGCAAAGGCCCTGGGGAGGGCAAGTGCCTAGCACGTCTGAGGGCCTGAGAAGGCCCGTGCATCTGAAGTGAGGGGTTTGAGGCAAACAGTGGTGTGGGACAGGGTTGGAGAGGCAAGTGGAAATGAGAAGACATTGACAAGATTTCAGCAAAGAAGGGTCACGGTAGGATTCAAATTTTAAGAAAGGAGGCTCTTTCATCTCACCCCTGCGACTGACCCATTCTGACATCCAGCTCTGTGGGTTTCCTATGGAAAGCCCGATATGGGTCCTCAAAAGCCCTTCTCCCCTGGATCCCACCTGGCAGAGCCCACCCCCACTTTCCAGTTAACTGAAACTTTAAGGCCATCCTTTCCCTCTCTCTCTCTTTTTTTTTTTATTGTGGTAAAATATACATAACACAAAATTTATCATTTTAACCATTTTGAGGTGTGCAATTCAGTGGCATTAAGCGCGTTCCTGTTGTGCAAACGTCACCATTATCCATTTACAGAACTTTTCCATCCTCTTCCCCTTTCAGCTTCCCTCCTCTGTAGCTTCGACAGCACCTTCTGTCCTGTCCCTGAAGGAAAGCGGGCCTCCCCTGCGCCAAGGCTCACTCTTCGTGCTGTTCTTTGTTCCACCTTCTCTGGCCATCTCTGAGCCACTTCCATGGAAGCAGCTAGCTTGCCACTCCAGCCTCTGCACCCGTCCCTTGCTGACAAACAAACCTATGGCTTTCCGTCACTAACCCATATGAAAGAATGAAGGAGAGAAGGGAGGAAGGAATATATATCTTTAAAATCCTTCCTTCAACATACCAGTTCCTTGACATAAGCTTAAATGGCTCTTTCTCTTCAACGCCTAGGTTCCAAGTTATTCCGTACACTCTGCCTGTATCGCTAACACCAAATCTGGCCTCGCTGCAGCAGGTGACAGTTTACTGTGTCCTCCTCCTCGTGGAAGTTCTTTGATTCCTTGCCTTGTGTCAGGCTGCGTTACAGCATCCCTCACACACAGAAAGCTTCCTTTTCTAGCTTTTTCCCTCGTTCCTCTCCTTCTCTCTCACCCTAAACACAGGCAGCTCCGTAGGTTCTATTCTCTAACCCTGGCTTCTACCATCAGGCTCATTTTTCCAGTTGCCAGCTGGTCATTTCCATGGGGACAGACTGCCAGCATCTCAAATGCGATAGATCCAAAACCAAACTCTTATGTTCCCCTGACCAGGCCTGGCCTCACTTCCAGGTCATGTGTCCCCAAGGCCATAATTGACACCGCCCTAGTCCAGGGCACTCCCTTTACTATTCCAAGAATCTCTTTCATGTCTCTGACTCTACTCTGCATGAATCCATCCTATCTGCTGCTTCTAGATTAATCTTCCTAAAACATGGGCTTGATCATAGTGCTCATGTGTTCAAACACATCCGCAACACACACTGACACACCTTTAGCCTGACATACAACAGCCCGGCAATCTGGCCCTAGCCTTGACAGTGACAACAAACTGGACCGCAAGCATCTCAAGTCTTTCTGCAGCATGTGGGCTCCTGCCGCTTTCCTGGCTTCCCCATCTGACTTTTATGTACCCTTCCTTCTGCAAGCTCCTTTTAGCTGATGCTATTCCTTCCTGAACCCTCCCATTCCCTCCACCGGATGCAGTTCCTCCCCATAGCACTTTGCTACAACTTCCCTGTTGACACGAATCCTCTCCTTAGTGGCTCTGCCTGATGGCAGTTTCTTCCCTTCCATCTCTTCTCCAGACCACTTTGTCTTGTCCACAAAAGTATAACTGGCAGCCTTGAGGACCTCTCCTGTGTCTTCCCCGTCCACGTCTGAGTCTGTGGCTTTGGCAGGGGCTGGCCTGTGCCATAGAAAGAACAGTGGATCTGAGTCAAAGGCTCCGGTTCCACCAGCTGTGAACAAATCACTTGACTACAATGGAAGTTCACTTCTTCATCTGTGGAACTAATGCTTTAGATTAGGAAGATCTCATAAATCTTTTAACTCATGACCTTTTAATTCCTATTTCTCCCAGCACCTAAGACAACACCTGTTGTTTACAGAACGATTTAACTATTCACTTGTCATGTTATTTACTTAGACCAAAAAAGTGACTTCCAGGACATAAGAGCCTTTATCAAAAGGAAAAGTTTATTTTTTCCCACTTTTTTATAATTGGTTCCAACTCTGATTTCAAACATGTAATGAAATGTGTGCTCTAAAATAAGCCATGTGCACAATTAGAGACTTTTACATGCAAACTACATTACTCTAGGCTTATTGACACAGATATGACCTATATATCATAGAAACCATTGGCATTAAGTGTTGAGAGTAAACAAATCGAGTACAATGCATGTTGCTGCACTTGAGCACTTTCTAGGCACCTGGGAACACTCAGGGGTATCAGCCATGTCCCACACAGGTACTGAAGAGAGTCAGAGAAGCTGCCTGTGGCAGGGCCCATGGCCCTTCTGGTGGGAGCCCTCCCACATCCCCTCTGGCTTGAGATCTCCCTCAGCTTTTCATAGAGGGGCTCCAGCATCTTCTACCATTTTTCTAGTCAGACTTCCCAGCCTTTTGGTCAAAAGCCCAGTCGCAGTCTTCCTCCTAGTGAAGAGTGTGTGCCTCCGAAGTGCAAGCATGCACACTCCTGCTGAGGAATGCACGAGAAGGCCGTGCATGCCCATCTGCCCTCAGAGGCTTGTTCCCTATCAGTGCCCCATCCTCCAGGTCAACCGCTGCTATCTGTTCACTAAGTCACAAAGTAAAAGCTTTGAACCCTCTTCCCTTGGTAAAAAGCAGTCCCATCATATGATCTTATCCATACTGAACTTAAGAAAATGAAGACCTTTTCCTATTCTTTGTCATTTATTTCTGTATTTTAAACATCTGCCTCTTACAGAGGACTATCAAGGGCTAATCTCAAGAAAACAGCAAAGGAGTTGGTATTATGCCCTGAGCTTGTATATCCCTGCACTTCTCCATGATTTATGGGCTCAAGGTTCCCTTTCCTTCTGGAGCAAGGATCCAACTTCAGACACACACACCTTAATGCAGTCTAAGCATCATCCTCATCAGAAACTCCCCAAGGGCTTGTTAAAATGCAAATTCCTGGCTTCACCCAGCGCCACTGGACATGAATGTTAGGGTAAGGGTTGAGTTCTGTTTTGTGTGCTGAGCATGCATTTCGCTCCAGGTGCTACCGCATCTCAGGGATTTCTCCTGGAAGGCACTGTCCTCTCTTATAGGAACTCAAGGAACTATAACCAATTTGCAAGAATTGTGGGGGGCTGGGAGTGCAGGTGGGAATATTTGAAAAGCAGGGGTTTTACTTATAATTCAAAAGTCACACTACCTTTGGGTGACACTGCCTGAGCCTATTATTATATTCTACCTTCTCTGACTAGCTGGCACCTCAAACCCATGCCAATTACAAATTCTGAAAATAGGACACTGCCGAGCCTCTGAAATGAGAGGTTGGTATCAAGCCTCTTTCAGGGGTTTGAACTTCCTCCCACATTCAATTAGAACAATTGTACTTTATGTGCTGTTGGAGGAGCAAATGACCACATTACAACTATAGAGAGCTGCTCATTCTCCTCCTCACATGCATGCAACGTTCTTATCTACACTCCACATGGAGACTTTCTGCCACAAGGAGTCTTCACAACAGACTCAAGTCATTTTTAGAATCCAGCTAAAAGAAAGAGTCCCCTGCTGTTTTTCCCCCCAAAATCATTCTCATATTGTACATTTACCAAGGGGCATTAATATTTTCCTAATTCAAATCAAACTGATGACTATACATACCTTAATTTACATACACACACACACACACACACACAAATGCTTCAAAAAGTTCATGGCAAGATTTGTATCATCTTTTGATTCTATTTTTCCATGAACTTCAAAAAGTACCTTTGTGTGTGTGTGTGTGTGTGTGTGTGTGTGTGTGTGTGTGTGTGTGTATTTAAGCTCATTAATCCTCAAAGATATCTTTCTGTGCATGAACTCTAACTAAATCTTACCAAGCTGCGGCTGGTCTCTCCTTCCTAACATTTTCTTAGCAGATGAAGTCTGGTGTCAGTGAGGACAACTTTGATTGGCTGCACCCATAAACCATGCATGCTCATGAAAATGCAGATTCCTGGGCCCCGTATCACACTGACTTGATCAGAATCTCTGGGGTAATGAGCAAGTTGTCTGAATTTTTAACAAGCTCCCCAGGGGACTGTGAGAATTGTGACATTCTATCTTACAACATAAATATGAACTACTCAGTCAGAAGGTGGACCTGTTCTTGCCAGACTGGTTTGTACAAAAGTAGCTTAGCTCTCTGGCAAGGCCAGACAGAAAAGCAAGAACCCAGTTTTCCTCTTTTTGAAATATCTCACAGCATATAGTAGGTGCTCAATACACATATTTGTTTGGTTGTCTCCTGCTTTTGATGGAGAGAAGGGGGCCAGTAAGATAATGTGTGGGTGAATGGGCTCATGCTAATAGCATTTTACCTGTTGACCCTCATGTTATTTTATCAACTGGCTAATAGTGATTTCTACTCCATATTCTAGAGCCCCTCAGACTGTGGGTCTGGAAAGGTGGACCCATTCTGCTCTTCCACAGGAGAGCTCTACCATCCCTGAATCAATAGCAGCCTTCATCCGGAATCTGAATTTAACTACTGTAGACTTCAGTTTCACATTTCATACTGACCAAAGACTCTTTGACCTCAAACTAATAGGTAAATTGTTCTCTGAAAGTCAAATTACATTATGGCAAAAAAGTATAATAGTATGACTTAATATTGTCTCCCAAAATAATAATAATTTTTCTGCGGTACTTAGAATCATGCCCATCTTAATGAATTCCATAGCCCATAGAATTAAAAGTTTGGAAAAGCAATATCACAATGTATTTAGTGACAAAAAATGCCCTTCAGAATTGGGAGGGGATATAGGTGGGCAGGTAGGAAAAGAAATACTAAATAATTCATGAACTACCTTCTTATATTAGTGATATTAAGAACGATGGTCATTATCATAAAACTGTAGAATTTGAAGTTAGGATATGTTCACTATGAAAAAACATTGAGTTTATTATTATTTTACTATTTTTTATAGTCTGATTCTAGGCACCATCCAAAGCTACATATTTCAAAATAATAATGCTAGAGAAATTTTTTTAACAAACTTTTTTTTAATGAATTATTTAAAATGTTCATTTTGAGTAAAGTATTTGAGACTGCCTTATTCCAATAAAAACCTCATTTAGCTTCCCTTCATTGCAGGATTCCAGGCTGGGCTGGAGCTAAAGGTTTCCTTTACTGAGATGGTGGAATTTCCATGAAGGTCAGAGTTTATCCCCGCAGCAAAGGTTGGACAGGTCAACAATTTGGCAGCAGAATAAAGGGCTCAAGCGTGACAGAGAAACGGGACTACAGAAAATATTAAAATATCGTCCAACCTCCAAAATGTAAAACAATTTAGCCTAAGACTCACATACATAATACAGATTAATAGAAATGCTTAGAATCCAGGGAAAGAAAAATTGTTTTCTTTTGCCACTTTTTCCCAAAGATCTTCGAGTTTGTACAGACACACCCAAAACATTTGGATTATTTCCAAAACTCCAGGCTCGAGCTCTGCTTTAAAAATAGCTGTGAGCTATAAGGAATGAAGGGTGGGAAAAGTCTGTTTCTGAAAGGGGCCTTGTTTGGCTTCAGCCTCAAAGATTTTTACGTGTACAAACTCATTTGTCCACATGGATAAATGTAGTCACAACCATATTCACATTTACGGGGGATATAGTCACATGAAGTAAAAATCTCCCCCAGTGTTCATGCTTTGGGGAGAAAAGAGAGAGTCATTCCAGATGTTGCTAGATAATGCTGAGTTGTTTCCATGAAAAGCTGTAGGAATGGCATTAGCTCACATGGAAATAATGTTTTAACTATCTGGGAGTGGTTCCTGGAGCTTGGCCTGATCCTGCCCAGATCTAACGCACCCTGGGCCACTGCAGAAACTCTACCCAGGTACAGAAGTGGTAGAAATAGTTTAGCAGAACTCTGGTGGAAATACCTCTGGCTGAAAAAGACATGGAATTTATCAATGCCAGCCTGGGCAAAAGTAAAAATGCCTCTGAGGACCAAGAACAGAACTCTTAGGGCTCCAGGTCACAAGAAATGCTGGGATACTATAAGAGATGCCCAAACAGAGAGGTTTCAGAGAGACCAGGTGGATTCATGAACGTCAATAGCAAAAAAAAAAAAGGTGTCTTCTCTACATAACCATTGGGTTAAACTTACCATTGTTGGGTTATATATTTTATTAGCGCTCTGTAATAAATAATCCGGGTGACATAAATTGATTTTACATGATTTTAACTCTACTGAAATGTTGAGATTGTCAGCCCCAATTAAAATCTTTTTATTTCAGGGTGAATAAATATGAAACAGTTCTTTGGAATTAGGCTTTGAGCTTGAGTCTAGAGCTCCTAAGAAAATTGTACAAACCCTCCCTCCCCCCAATCCTCGTATTTATAAAATAAAACAGTGTAAAAATAGTCCCAGCAAGATGTGGACACGTCTGCCTGAACCCCACCATCTCTAAGAACTGACTCTTCCATCCCCACAGGGCTATTCCAAGCCTCTATCTCTGTGGAAAACCTTGAAGAACTCAGCTTTAATAAGTCAGCATTCTGGAAAAGCAAATTCTCTCCTCAACTTGACTACTGTGGGCATGAAATTCTTGAACAGTTAGGGAAGGTCTATTAGGTCTGTATTGCTAACCAGGTAAGTAGGGCGCAGAATACTGTCTTGGCTGTAATCCTCAAAGTCAACTACAGCTTGGAAATGGGAAGGCTGGACCTAGCTGTGGGTTTGAAGCAGAGTAGATCTACTAATGAGAGGAGGATCACCTTGGGAAACAGGTGGCAGGAGACTGGATGGAGGAAAGAGAAAAAAAAAAAGCGAAAGAAAAAAGTCAACAATGGAAAACCACACGAAGCATCTAGCAGGTTTGGGAGGTGAGAATCTGGAGAGAGAATTTGAGCTGTTGGTATACAAGGGAATGGAGCTTTTTGTAGAGAAGTCGTAGAAACAAAGTGTGCTGGGGCTACTGAGGACAGCAAGACAACTCAGAGGAAATCAGCAATACGTAGAGGGCCCTTAACTTGCAACTTTATGAGGGTAAGAATAGGTTCTGTTGAGAATGTCAAATGCCATCTCTAATGAGAACAAGATCCAGTTTGGGGTTGTCAGATGAAATACAGAACAGATATTGCTTGGGATACACTTACACTTAAAAAAAAATCATTCCTTGTTTATCTGAAATTCAAGTTTAATTGGTCATTCCCTATTTTCGTTTGCTAAGTCTGGCAACCCAGATTCAGTTTACTATGCATACTATGATTACTTATACAAAATGAATTATGAAGTCTGCATAGTGGGTTTTGACACACTCCTCCAATTCTTTTCCTGTAAGGAACCGGGGCATAGGGAGGGAATAACTATTAACTAGTGTGGCTTGGAAACATCTCCCTTCGTCTCAAGTCTGTATCCCATCATCTCAAGTCTGTAAGTGGTTTGTGAGCCGCAGACCACACCAACTTCACGTGACAGTCCCTTATTATTTCCAGGCCACTGTTGCTGTCTTCATCTCTCTTAATGCATTTACTCTAAGTACAGTTGTTCAGTAGGAAGTCTGTAAATCTTTAGAAATTAACTGGCTCAGAAGGCTTTGTTTACTTCCAAAATACTCTTCAGAAGACTTAATAACCTATATTCCTCATTAACTAGGGGAAGCTGCACAAAACTGTATCGCTTCTTTGTGCTTTTTCAAAGCATTCTCTGCGTGGTGTGGGTTCCCGGTTGCTATACAGTCATGCCCCACGTAACAACGTTTCGGTCGACAATGGACCCCGTGTACGACAGTGGTCCCATAAGATTACAGTGGCTATACCATTCAGCCGAAGTGTGTAGCAGGCTATACCATGTAGGTGTGTGTAAGTGCACTCTATGACGTTCGCGCAATGACGAAATCACCCAATAATGCATTTCTCAGAACATATTCTGTAGTTAAGTGACACATGACTGTCTTTCTCTCTTTTTCCCCTGTCTCACACTCAAAAGACCAGGCTTCCTGGAGCTTGTCCACATCCTTCAGAAGGTTCAGGGTGCTATGGAAATTTGTGTCCATTTTTCATCTCTTTAGCTGACCATCTCACCCTCTGCTACGATGTCAGCTAACAGCTCTGTGGTTGTGATCAAAACCCATGTCTCCAGCTGTCATCTCTCTCCTGAGCTCTAGACCTACATGTCCAACTGCCTCTCCCAGGTGCCCAGAGTGACTGCATCAAGGAAAGAGCCAGAAAAGCATTTTGGACCCACTTGACAGCAGAACACTCTAAAAGGATGTGTTGGGAGTAAAGCACCTGTCACTGTAGGAAGTCGTTTTACACTGAAAGAGTTCTTTTATGGGGGTCCCCTTCTCTGGGGTCCTTTGAAGGAAGGAGGAAAGGCCATGAAGCCACCGAAGGGAGTCCACATTGAAGGGTGGATGCAAAGCAAATAGCCCCATCTCCTGTGGCAGGGGGGCAGAGAGAGCTTCTTTATGGTTCAAGGAAACTAAGAAAAACTGCCCGAGGCTTGATAAGGAGGACCGAGGGAGGAAGGGGAAACTGTTCTGTGGACAGGTGATGTCTGGGTGAAACTGGAGCTGCGTCTGGGTGAAAAGGGCTTTCCCCCTCTTTTTCTTTTACATGAGCCCACATGAGTTTTTTGTTTTGCTTCGTGTGTGTGTGTGTGTGTGTGTGTGTGTGTGTGTGTGTGTGTGGACGCTCACGTGTTGTGGGTGGTTACTATAAGCTCGACAGCACCCTTGTTAAGGAGAACGGCAGGAGCCTGCAGCCAGCACTGCTGCCCGCAGGACCAGGCGGTCAGCCCGAGGATGGCCACCTCCACGGAGTGAATGTCTGGAAAGGCAGACGTGGTCATGCAATGGATGGTTCACACAGCTTAAAGCTTCAAATCAGATTATTGATTAGGTTCATTGTCTGTGGGATATTGGATTTGGTTTGCATTTCAACATCAGAGTTCATTAAATTTGCATGGCAGTTGATTATCTTCCATTAAGAAGCACATCTTGGAGCTTCATTACTGGGAAATGTACATGCGTTGACACCTCCTTAGTTCCAACGCTAAGAATGCAAGCGTAGGAGCTTCCTATTGATTTCATTGAATTTCACTAGACAGCCTAAACCCATCTTTTATTTTAAATTCCCATTCCAGTTTCTTGAAAAGTTAGCATGATTACCAGTAACTAACAAAGGGGGGTGAGCCTAGAAAACTATTGTTAAATTCTATGGGTTCTTCACATTATAAACATAGTGAATAAACCTGCTTTCAGTAATATGTTTAACTTAGCAAATACTTGATTCAATAACTTTTGAGGACAACTTGACTTATAAGTCTATCCAAGTTTTTAAAGCTATATTTCAGGTTGATAACTGTGGGGTGACACATGAGAACACTGAATTTGAGCTCTGGAAAACTATCATTCTACATTGCAAAAATATTTAAGAAAGAAGAGGAAATCATCCTCTGGAAACACCAATCTACCTTTGCAGAACTGAAAATCTCTCTCTTTTAGCCCTGACTTCGGGCAGTATAGGTGGCTTTCTTCTTTAAGGCAAAATAATAGGTTCAAAGACAAAAGAGAAACTCAAAGGAAGAGTTCACAATTTCTAAACTCTTTTTTAACCTCTCGCATGCAAGAGACCAGAGCCCCTAGAGGTTTTAACCAAAGCTATTGAGATATGGAAAGTTCTCATTTTTTTTTTCTTTTTTTTTCTTGGAGGAGCCATGGCACTGGCTTGACACCTAAAAACATGTTAACAGCCTTCGGGTTGGGATACCAGATACTCCCACGGCCACGTTTCCTTTGTTTAATGTCTCACAGCCAGAGACTGAAGAAGGAACCAGAAAATCATGTCCTGGTCACAGAAGCAAAGGTTCTACTAAAATACCTTTTGACATGACTGTGGTTTTCTCCAGGAATAGCCATATTCAGAAGGCGAGGGGAATGCACGCCTCAGAGGCCAAGCAGGCAGGAGGTCGGGAGTCCCTGTAGACAAGACAATTCTCAAAGCTCAGAGCCCAAGCAGATAAGAGTGTCAATATAGGGTCAACTCAATAGAATTCAGTACAATAGATAACCCTTACACAGAACCCAGATGCAGATTCAGCTCTGCAGTGGTCTTCAGCCCTGGCTATTCCTTAGACCACTTGGGCTATGCTTTAATCCAAATCCAGTATGCACCCCTTCTCCCTACCAACTGAGTCCAAATTTACGTGTAGGGTGGGGCATGGGAATCATTATGTTTAAAGTCCTCCCCGGGTGACTCTAATTTTTTTTTTATTTTTTTAAATGTTTTTATTTATTATTAGCATATTCATTCTTATAAATCATGATATTTCTAACTGAGTCCAAATTTACGTGTAGGGTGGGGCATGGGAATCATTATGTTTAAAGTCCTCCCCAGGTGACTCTAATTTTTTTTTTATTTTTTTAAATGTTTTTATTTATTATTAGCATATTCATTCTTATAAATCATGATATTTCTTTATGCCCTTTACCGGACCTATCACTTCCCAAACTCCCTCCCACTCCCCCCGCCAACTCTAGTATCTTTAGGTTTGTTCTCTCCTTAAAGTTCAACATATTGTTGTGGTCTTTTCTTTCTTTCCTTCATCCCTTCCTTCTTCCCTCCCTTCCTTCCTAGCAGCCAGTTATGAGTGAGAACATGTGATATTTCTGTTTCTTTGCCCAGGTGACTCTAAAGTCAGAGTCGAGAATCATTGAGCTGAAAATTTTCTTAAATATTTCCAGCTGTGTCAGGTAATGTCTCCTATCACGGAAACCAGGAACTTAACCCTAGGTAAAGATAGGGAATGGATCCCACCTGGCTAAAAGGAACATCGAAAGAGGCAGATGAAGTTAGAACTTGATATAGGTGCCTGGCAGCTGCAGCTAGCCTGGTTATAAAACATGCCGTTGGGTCCAGGAAAGTGATGTGGCCTGACCCTCAGTCTATGGTAGTCATGTTCCTATTATTCCCCAGGTCTGCATGATCCCTTCGAAGTCAGGTGGCCCCATTGTTGTCTCCACTTTCAGTGCGGAGCTTATCGATATGGATCGTAGCACTGTGGTCCCCCACTGAAACCCCACCCCCGAGGTGTCCTCTGCCACCTCTGAAGCCTGGATGTGTGTTGACTCAATTATCCACCCCAGCATGTACTGTCATGCCCACATCATTCTTCCCAGTCTCCATGCATGCAGCACAAAGATATTCTCCAGATCTGTTCCACATCTGGCAGAAGAGAAAGTTAGTGCATTGTATGTTTCTCCTAAAATCATCTTTGAGTACGTATCAGTACTAAAAATCTTGCTGCTTTCCTCTTTGTCTGACTATAAATAGGTTGAAAAGTATTAAGTCCTATCAAAGCCATCTTGGAGAAGTCAGTCACCAAGAGGAGATGTGATTTCCTGGCCAAGTTCAAAGTACTTAGCAGATATGATGACTTTCTCCCAGCAGGGCTCAATCTATCTTCCAGCAGTCAACAAAGTCAATCCCTAGGTAATTTCTCTGTTCCTATCATAATCTTCTAGAATCAATAGACTGGTGAGTACTTTCCCACTCAGCTGGAGATACCCTGGCTGTCACTGTTTCACCTTCTGGGCATTGTTTTGGATTAAACTGGTCTGGTAGTTGAAGTTCTTTTGTGATATCTCTGAATTCTGTTATTAAACCAGTTTAAGAAACGACCATCTGTTTTGAGTGTTGATGTCAGCAATTTCTAGGTTAGTGGTATAATATATCCCCAAGAGGGATCATTCTGGCTGTAACGTTATTCCCAAAATTGGCCATTTCAGTTAAGAAAACCAGCACTAATAGAATTATTTCTCCTTGGACAGTCATATTCTCTTTCATGTTTCTCTTTTGTCCTCACTCTCATAAACCCTCCAGAGTTGTCCCTGTTACACCCAGAGACACCCAGAACACAAAACTTAGCCCTTTCTCCAACTTCCTTAATAAATCCAGCTCAAAGCAGGCACTTGATTTTTTTTCCCAACAGGTTTTAATGGAGATTCGTGGGTGCTCAGGAAGGAGTCACACGGCAGATCACACAGCCTTCGACTATCTCTCTTGCTCACCTTTTAGCCCCCTCTCCGTACATCATGCAGAAAAATTGTCTTCAGAAAACAGCGTTCTCAAAGGAACCACCAGGAAAATGCAGCATCTCTCTGACACCACTTTTAATTGAAAAACCTCCAGGAAGCAATGGTTGCAATGTTTATTGGAAACAAAGGCTTTCAACTGAGTTTCTTTTTTTTCTTTTCTTACCTTTTCAAAAACTCTGGTTTCTAACGATTGCCTTTTAGCCCCCTCTCCGTACATCATGCAGAAAAATTGTCTTCAGAAAACAGCGTTCTCAAAGGAACCACCAGGAAAATGCAGCATCTCTCTGACACCACTTTTAATTGAAAAACCTCCACAAAGCAATGGTTGCAATGTTTATTGGAAACAAAGGCTTTCAACTGAGTTTCTTTTTTTTCTTTTCTTACCTTTTCAAAAACTCTGGTTTCTAACGATTGAAGGACCAGAGCATCCCCAAACACATACCCAGGCCCTGGCTTTCATGGTTTTGGCCTGAACAGCTCTGGCAGTTGACTCTTCCCACTTTGGGAATGTTTTCTCTGAAAAACAGAAGCTTTTGCATATTTTTTTTTAATAGGCTGTGTTTTAGAGCAGTTTTAGGTTCACAGCAAAATTGAGAGGAAGGCACAGAGAGTCCCCACAGGTCCCCTGCCCCCACACACGCACGGCCTCTCCCACTTCTAACATCCCACACCAGACAGGTACATTTGTTACAACAGACGAGCCTGCATCGACAAATCATGATCACCCAAAGCTCATAGTTTGCATCAGGGTTCATTCTTGGTGAGTGGAAGCATTTTTAGCACAAGTTTTTATGACAGACACCTGCTCTGTGACTTGAGCTCTGCTGCAGCTTCTGAATCTACACCCCCCCCCCCCATCAGAGAGCAAACAACATGGGGGCGGGGACCTCAATCCTGAGTTTCTTGTAATTCCAACAGTCTTCAATATTCCGCATAGCTATTGCTATGGGTTTATCTAAAGTTCTGGAATATAACAACAACTCTCACCAGCATGACTTTAAACAAGCCATCAGGGGCTGTTTTCATGACATCCTGTGGGTGAGCTCTCAGGAAAGGGATTGTCTTGCCCTATAAGGTTAGCCAGTGGGAAACACCAAGATGATTAAGCAGTACCAGATGCCGGGGGCTTCAATGCAAACTGCCTTATGATAGCATCAAAACGTAGGGTGACAGATTACAAGTGTTGTCTAAAAAGAAGACAGTCTCACCCCTGCTTTTTCATTACTTTTGAATCCTTGACTTATTTCTAAAATAGTCTTAGTTCCAAAGCAAACACATGTCAGTTAATACGCCCTGATGCACGCTCCCTCACCCTCCAGGCCCTGACAGCTGTGCCTCGTGGACACTTGACCACAGCACAGTTGCTGCTGACTCTCATTGTGCAACTGGAAGAAGGCTTCGTTTTTATGTGATTCCAGAGGCTGAACTCATTTTAGAGCACGGTTTCTCAGGGAGCTCATATGTAGTAAACTGTGAGAATTTTGAGGACAGTTCAGCTTATTATTTCGTAACTCTTGAAACCCTTGCAAACACACTGAAGTCAGAAAGTACAACTTTTTTGGACACTGGAATCAAAGGAAAGAGTGGGGCAACTGGCACTTGTGTTAAGTTTGCGGAAAAGCTTTTTTTGGAATCATGGCTCTTAAGTGATCATGAAAGACTAAAAATTATTCTTTCCAGTTGGCCTTCCACAAGGAATAGCTCTCATTTCAACACAGTTAAGAAGGGTGCTTCCCTATTTTTGCTTCCTTTCTTAAAAATATAGCTTGGTCAAACAACTTATCTTTGTAAAATTCTATTTTAAAAATTATTAACTTTGGCTGGCAGAACTAAAGGTGATATTTTTCAGCTTTTTTACTTCTCTGTACTGTCTAAATAGTGTGTAATAGATGTGTGTTGCTTTTATCATTTTTAAACCCTATTTGCAAATACACATAGATTAAAAAATGCTAGAGTTCTTATAAGACAAATTAAAACCTTTATTGAGCATAGTCATGGACTAAAAATAGGGGTAAGCAGGTCGATTTATTTTAGTGATATTGCAAACCGTCCAAAACCAATTTGACCACTCACAGTCAGCCTCCAGAGGCTCGAGAGAGTGGTATAGAGGTAAATATTTAATGATTAGCTTCCCAGGGAAAAAAAAAAAAAAAGCCCTGATTTGTAGCATTTGCCCATTTTTGTAGAACATTTCAGGCTAACTCATGATGTCACTGAAGGTAGAGTGAGGTTGAATAATCACCTCTCACACACGGGTACACACTCATACATACATGCACACACGTACGCACACACACTCACCACTAGGGATTTATTACAATGAAAGCAAATCTCAGACTGATTCTGCAAACATTTACGAGTTCAACAGGCACACACGCAGTCATATCACATGTTCTGGAAGGTGGTGAAGTCCCAAGCCTCAGAGCCTTTAGACACCCCACCTGGAGATTTGTGAAAAAATATATGACTCATTTGAAGCATATATTCACAAATCCCAGCAGTGGGATTCGGTTTACTTTCCAGTGGGTATCAGGTGACAGAATCAGGGCCAAACACAACACTAGTCCAAGGAGTACAAGTTCCCGGGCTCACTGCACCCTTAAAGCCTACTTGTGCCAGGGCAGAGGTGCCTGCAGACTAGTCCTTGCCAGCTGCACAGCCTGAACCCCATTAGGCTCAACAATGAAAAATGTTTTCTAATATCTCTTATGCTAGACCACAAAGCCTGTGCTGCTGATGGAAACGGCAGGAGGATTGTGGAACAGAGGGCTGCAAATGCTAACGATCCACCCTGGGGATGGGTGTTCCTGATCAGGATACACACTAATGCCTCCAGAGCAGAGATTAAAACTACATGTGTCAAATGGATACCTGTACTCCCATGTTCATCACAGCTCTGTTTACAATAGCCAAGACATGGAACCAACCTAAATGTCCATCAATGGATGAATAGATAAGGAAACTGTGGTATATATACACCATGGAATACTACTCAGCCATAAAAAAGAATCAATTCTCCCATTTGCAACAACATGGATGAGCCTGGAGAAACCTATGTTGAGTGAAATAAGCAAAGCACAGAGGGATATATACTGCATGTGCTCACTCATAAGTGGGAGCTAAGAGAGAAAGATGGAAGGAAAGAAAGACCACAGTGGTGTGTTGGACTTGCAGAGGGAGAGAACATACTTTGGGCTACAAAGTGGAGTGTGGGGGGAAAGGGGAAAGTGGAGGGAGGTCGGGGATAATTGGATGGGGGACACAGGGTACAATCGCAATTTGTGGTAATGGGCATGCTGCCAGTATAAATCTGGCCTTCAGATCTTGGGCACAAGGGGGTGACAATCAGCTTTGTATCTTATGAATATTCATAACCAATTAAAAAAAAACCCTACCATGCATATACCTCACGGGCTGTCCTTGATGAACACGGAAGGCCCTAGGGATAAGTAAAGCTGGATGCCGGCCTGGTCTCACACACTCCCCAGGATCCACCAGCTGGAGCAGCAGCACAGGGCCTGCCTCTGCACGGGAGGGAGAGCCAGGAGCTGGAAGTCCCTGGAGTCCACTGATCGGGCCAGCCACCACGCTTCCCCAGTTTCCTGCTCTCCACGTGTGCCTGTAAGACAATGCCACATTTGAGTCTATCCTAATGGGTAAGTAGCTAAGGATTTAAAAGGAAAAAATATCCCACATAGGGCAGGTTTCATGGGGGAAGGGTTGGGAAAGGATGATAGAAAATAGCTGAGCAGCCCACAGAACAAAGAGGCTTGAACATCAGCATGGAGGTACCTGGCATTCCCACCAGCTCGTTTCACGGTATCTTGGCTGGTCTCCAATATCCACTAGTTGTGTGACCTTGGGTAAATTACACAGTCTTTTGAGTCTCCACTTCCCGTCTGTAAAACAGGAAGTGCTAACCTTCCTCGGGGAGATGGTGTGATTAACTGAGCAGTTAATGAGAGAGAGCCTCCAGCATGCTGCCAAGCACGCTACAGGCCACTCGAGCTACCAATATTATTATTAATCTTGACTAACTGATATCACACTAAAAATCATAGCCAATTCCATGTGACAAGAAACCCTTCAAGACCATGCAAGGATGCTTTTTCCCCCTAAAGTGGCCTCCTCCCCGTCCCCCAGCCCTATCATTTATTCTAACCACGTTTGTTGAGTCAATTTATCAATCCATCAATTAATGACCTCTTTTTTCTTTTTAACATTATATTAATTCAAGACTTGAGGAATATGGGGAAGTCTGGGAAAGAACTGGGAGAAAAGGCATTGTTATCATTTTTACACACTAAAAAAATAAAAGCTGAAAATAGTTCATGGATTATTCAGGAGAAAAAGATGTAGATTTCACAGTCTCCGACTGTCATTTTTATTTTTGCTAGATTATCCTGCCTCCTACTGTTTTAACCCAGTTTTTAAAATGTATTTTACACACTCCAACAGCATCCTGCCTGTCATGAGTAGATTTTACTGCCATGATATGTTTCATGCCAAGAGATTTATTGCCACTGAGAACATCTTTAGGGGATGACATGATTTCATGGTTACCCTCTGTAAGTAAATACGTAAGCATAAACATATGCAGGAACGTGTCATCCACAGACACCCTCACGTGAACAAAGATTTTTCAATTCCTAAAAATCGGCCTAAATCTCAGGATTTTATTCTTTCAGTTGGTCTAGTTCCCTCTAGTGCCCTGATTATACACTCTGCAAAGGCATCACCTAGGGTCTGTCCAGCAGGCTGGAAACCAAAGCATGCTCCTACCTGGCCTGCCAAGGGCCTGGGTGACAAGGAGGTGAGAGAAGGCACAGCCCAGAGCCAAGGCACCCAGGGAGAGGAAGGGTGAGCTCATTCCCTCTCCACCCCCTTTGCCCCTTCTGAGAAGGCCTGTGAGACCAGCAAAAGCTCACATTTCCCGTCACAAGATCCCCAGATGCTCCGCTCTGCAGGATCCACCAGGGGCTGTGCTTTCTGCACACGCAACCTTGCCTTTGCAGCCTTCTCTGGGAGCACCTCTGTGGCAGGTCCCAGGGATCAGCCTCCCACCCCAGATTCTTCCCCAAGCCACCCAACTAGGGTATCAAAACTGAGCGGCAGATTGTAGTCTACTTTCTATTTTATGTCAGAGGGTGATGCCCCTAACCAAATGAAAGGGAAAGGAGAGAGCTCATCGGGGATATTTAAAAGTCAGCTCAGCCAATGACAGGTGCATATGGCTCTAACCCATACAATTCTGGGCAGGGATTCAGAGCTGTGACAGCCAGAGGGCATTTGTGGTGCCTGCAAGCATCTGAGAATCCGCACCCTCTGTCCAGGAGTGGGGAGAAGGAGGGAGAGAAAGGGCAGCAAAGGGGGTCACACTTGTTCTGGAAATGGATCTCTCCAACTAAAGCTATGACAGGGTGTATATCCCGCAATGGCATTGGGCAGGGAAGATTAGAGGACACTCTGAATGTGAAGAGCAGCAGAGGCCCTGGCACCCCACAAAGTGATCCCATTCCTAAGCAAAATCAAGGATCTCTCCAACTAAAGCTATGACAGGGTGTATATCCCGCAATGGCATTGGGCAGGGAAGACTAGAGGACACTCTGAATGTGAAGAGCAGCAGAGGCCCTGGCACCCCACAAAGTGATCCCATTCCTAAGCAAAATCAGTGGTTGTGCATTTTCAGATGCAAGGACGCCCTTCTTGTGAGCTACACCTTGAAAGATGGAGTTGATGGGGCCATAAAAACAGAGATAAAATAATTAAATATATCTTTAACTGGCACTCTCTAAAGGAGAAAATCCATTCACTTTTCCTCTTAAATAAGATGCCTTGATCAACTCTTGGGATGGGAAAGAAAGGGGAGAGAGGGAGACACAGAGAGTGTGGGATTGCGAGAGGTGAGGGCTGAGGAAGACACTGTATGGAAGAAATGAACAGGGCTTTGCAGCTGGGCAGAGAGTTTCAAAGCAAGTAGAAAGGGAGCCGTCCTCACAGTCTCTGGTGTGGTCTGACTTCCCTCCCGTGCACTCAGGGACTGTCCTTCCAGCCTCTTTCTCCTGCTGCCACTGCTCAGACCATGCAGTCCATGCAGGTGCCACCAGGTCTGGTCTGCAGGAGGAAGGGCCCACTCCACTTACAGCCCCGGGCAGGGTTATAAGCCTATGACAATAAAAGTATATAAAACCCATGTTTATAAAGATCTGCTATTTTTACCGACTTCTTTAATACTTTTAGCTCAGCCCTTGAAGGATGGTTGTAAGTGGTACTAAAGAAGAATGCCTAATTCTCTATTGAAGATGCCTCTCGTTACTAGTTGAATTGTGTCCCCCCAAAAGATATTACAATCCGGGACCTGTGAACATGACCTTATTTGGAAATAGGGTCTTTGCAGATATAATCAAATTGAGGTCATTAGGGTGGGCCCTTAATCTGATAGGACTGATGTCCTCGTAAGAGAGAGAATGCCATGTGAAGATACACACACCGGGAAAGACAGCCACACGAAGACAAAGGCAGAGACAGGAATTACACCGCCACAAGCCGAGGAATGCCTGGGTTGCACAGAAGCTAGAACAGTCAAGGAAAGGTCCTCCCCTAGATCCTCCGGGAGCATGGCTCTGCTAACACCTGGATTTTTGGACTTTGGGTCTTCAGAACTGCTAGAGAACAAATCTCTGTTGCTTTAAGTCACCCAGTTGGTGGTACTAATACACCCCTTCCGTCCCTCGCTGGCACACAGGCCTTGTTCATGGCCCCTAAGGATGAGTTCCAATCAAATGCTAAAATGCAGCCTACAGCTCAGGTTCTGAGGGAGTTCAGAGAAAGGGCTTAGAAAGGTCAAGAAAGGTGCATGAAGATGGGGCTTGAGGGGAGAGGTGAAGGGAACAGCGTGCGTATGGTGGGGACAAGGCGTTGAGGCTGGACCACCATGTGTGGGGACAGTCATGCATCCACCTGCCTGCAGCGGGAGAATCACAGGGAAGAAAACCACTCCCAGATTGAAATCCCAGTAGGAGGAAAGCCCGTGTGCCCCTCAATTGCTAAGGGAAGCTGACTGCTCCACAGGGAGAGGCAGACAGGCTGATCCCTACCCAGTCTACCCCCAGGTTGTGATTTTTACCCTGTTTCTACAAGTTTCTAAAATCCAGGGACCAGAAGTAAGTGTTCACTCACAAGAGTAAGTCTCAAAAGGCAAAGAGAGCATTGAAATATCACAGTGACTCTCTGAAACGTGTCACCCCTCCCTGTCATAAACATAATGACAGCTTTCACTCCCAGGTGGGGAGGGGAGGAAGGCTGGGAGTGTCTGAGGTGTCTTAAGTGCGCACTCAGGGACACGCTCCACAAATAGCCCCGCAAGCATTCCTCGGCTCAGGGGCACGGATGCCAGAGGCTGTTAGCAGCTCGTGACTGCAGCGACCAGATACAGGGACCTGCGATACACTGTAATCCAGCTCCTGGCGTTAAGGCTCTTATCACACAACTTGCCCATCTACTAAGTGGAGAACATTCTTCCTTTTGGGAATGGCCCCCTTGTTTTTGTGCTTTGACATTCTCATTCTTTGCGAACTTGAGGCAGCTGAGTGCAGGGTGCCGCGTTCTGCAAAGTTGTTGAGTTGAATTTTCAGAATGCTCATCTCTCTGAGAGTTTTGGCCATTCTGAAAGTGGAGACCCAGTGTTCCTAAACACCAGCCCACACACTGGAGGGAGCCCTAAGGCTGAAATGTTTGGAAGTGTCACCATGATGTTTCCATGCTCTGTTCATCTCGAGAGACTTGTTCTTGCAAGTGAATACCTGTCTCTAAGGTCTCTAAGGTTTTTAGAAATGCATACAAACTTAATGCTCTCAGCTGCAACTTGCAAAAATGCATTTTTGACAAACTGTCACTCTGCCTTTCCAAAGGCCTGGAGCTGCATGCTCTTTGGCTCCTCCTTCTACTCAGGGTGGGCTGGGCAACCTTCCAGGACTTGCTACAAATGTCTAGGCATGTTGCTCACCCAAGTTATTACCTGCAGAAAGTCTATGCAGTTATTTCTTCACCTTCCTGTTAGACCTGGAGACCTTACCACCTGCTTTTCCGGTTAGGGTGACAGAGCCACCTGGGCACCCTGAGACAAGAATCCAGGCCGGTGCTGTGCCCTATAGCCACTTCATGGCTTCCCCCAACATAGAGCAGAGCCACATTTCTGTCCTTTCTCCTGCCACAGACACCATGTGTCCTTGGATATAAATTATTTCTTATTACAGATCAGGGGTCAGGAAATTTTTTTTGTGAAGTAACCATTTTGGGCTTTGTGAGCCATAAAATATCTGTCTCACCTGCTCAGTTCTGCTTCTGCAGTGCATCATCAGCCATTGACAATCCTTAAACAAATGAGCACGACTGTGTTTCAATAAAACTTTATTCACAAAATGAGGCAATGGGCCAGATTAAGTCTGCAAGCCATAGTTAGCCAACTCCTATTATAGATGTAAATATACATAACAATAGTTTTGAACAGCCTAATATTATTTTAGAAATGCTTTCCCAGACTTTGTTTCTCATGACAGTGGTATGCAGGTAGGGCCAGTGTTGTGCACACCCATTTTATATATAAGAAAACTGAGGCTTCCTAATAACTTATCTGATGGGAACAGTTAAAAAATGACAGAGTGGAGACTCAGACACAGGCTTTTTGTTTCAAAGTCCAATGCATCTTCTTCTATCATGGCAGTATTTTCCAGAACGTCTGTCCCTTTTAATAGGAGTTATATGAAACAGGAGTTCCGGAGTCAAATAAGTTAGGGAAACTACACATTAACCAAGATTAAGGAGGCTTTTCATGTTTATTATGAATCTCCAAGAGGGGATTACAGTCTGCTGACTTTTCCAAACATATTGGATGCCATATTTTTGCTTCTTGTCAAAGAAGCTCTTAGGACTTGTGCTTCTTGAATCAGAGTCTGGGAAACCCGACACTAAGCATAAACATGAGCCACAGAGAAGATGACATGTCAGGAAGGAAATGTCAGACTGAGAACCCAGACAGGTTAAAGCCTGCATGGCAGCCCACCTAAGACAGACCACAGATTTTGGTCACACCTTGACCCAACAGAGTGATACTTGAATGACATAGAGACCATCTCACCCCTCACCCAAATTCAGTCCAACCAAGGTAACAAAGAAGTACGGAGAAAAATGTATTTTGCTGCCACACCATAACTGCCTCTGCCTTTTTGCCTTCCTAGGGGGAATCACTATTCTGGTTGGTCACTGTCCAAGTTGATGGCTGGGCCTCTTTTCTTGCCATCTCTCAAGTAGAGCGTGCTGGCCCTAGCCAAGATGTAGCACACGGTTAGGTCAGAGTCACAGTTCCTGAAGAAGCACTTCTTTTTAAGATGCCAGATGCCAATTACAATTAGCAAAATATTTTATTGAGCCAATCAAAGAAGCGTGTGTCCACTAAGAGAGATTTTAATGATATTTTGAAGGCATTATGACTGGGAACCCAGGGTGTGTCCCCTGAGAGAGGTTTTGGTGACATTTCAAAGGTGTTATGACTGGGAACCCAGTAATGTTTGAGGCCTGACTGCCTCACCCTACAGGATTCTGGAGGAAGTAATACTCAAGGAACAATACAGGATAAGAATCAAAACGCACTTTCTTAGCAATGGCACAAGTGCTTCCAAACTCCTAACACTGGCTTCTCTGATGTCACCAGGATTGGAGCCCAGGGCTGAGGCTGTCAAGGTCTAAGTGAAGGCTCCCCTCAAACTTCATCGCCAAACCAAGCATCAGGACCAGCACACTAGGACGTGTTTGTGGGGAGCTAGAGTTTATATGGCTTGTCATAAGAGGGAACCTGACTCAGTTTACTGGTAGTGCTGCACAAAGTGGAAGAAGGTATGCAAGAAGGGAACAGCTGGTGAGCTTCAGGAAACAGAGGCCAGAAGCATGTGAAAGAGGGGAATGTGGCTTTCACTTTAAGGTCTAGTGGCCATGGCTCACTGGAGCCTGCTGGCCGCACTGCCTGTTATGAAGCAAAGAAATGAATGCCAGTCACTTGAGGGCCACTGTCTCTTTGTCTGTTGCCACCTCATCAGGGAGTATTTCGGGATGTTGGGATATTTAAGGAGCACAAGTCAGTAAACAGTAAATAAATGTCTGCAATTGCAAGATTGTAGAGACTTATTGCCTTTGAAAGGGCTCGCGGGGTCACCTTAAAGGAGATGAGGTACAGATGGGATGCCCGGGTCCTTGGTAGAATAGGGGCAAGACAGCAGCAGAAGTGTCCTTGCCCTCCTTTTGTGAATGAGCACTCCTTGCACTTGGAGGACCCAAGAAGGGCTTGCAATTCCCGGAATCCCTGGAGTGTATCTGCAAGAATAGTACAAACCTATACAGCAAATCATGTGTCTTCATAAACAATGTATGCTCTTGTGTATTTATCTTAAAACCTTCCTGGAACAAATTAAGGCACATAAATAAGAAATACATTGATGTACATCAACTAATTTATAATAGTGCATCTGTTTCCAAACATGTTCCTATTGGAGCAAACATCGGTTTGGGGTACTAAAGTGGGCTGAATGGTACTGCCCCCCCAAACATATGTCCATGTCCTAATCCCCAGAACCTGTGAATGTTGCCTTATTTGGGAAAAGGGTCTTTGCAGATGCAATTGTGGATCTCGAGAGGAGGAGATCATTCTGGATTATCCTGGTGGGCCCCAAATCCATGAGACACACAGAGGAGAAGGCGATATGGGGATAGAGGTAGAGATTAGAGTGAGCTGGCTACATGCCAAAGAATGTGACAATTCCCAGAAGCTGGAAGAGATGAGGGCCAGATTCTTCCCTAGAGCCCTCAGAAGGAGCATGGCCCTGCTGCCACTTTGATTCTGAACTTCTAGCTTCCAGAACTGTAAGAGAATGCATTTCTGTTGTTTTTAAGCCACCAGATAGTGGTAATCCATTACAGTAGCCACAGGAAACCAAAACAGGTACTCACTTCTTTTTTTAACGTACTTTTTGTTGAATTTCAAGTATCACCACCCACACAGATACTCACTCATACTGAGCTTCTGCAATTCTGCACCTCCACATACCAACAAGACCTCCTACCCAGCCCACCACACAGACCTCATCTCAGAGACTGTCCTGACCCTGGAACAGGCAAGAAGCATGTCCCTTGGTTTCGTGCTGGAGCATTGTCTGGGTGGGGAGGAGGAACTGCAGGTGGAGAAGAAGGGAATCTCCTCAGGGGACAAACCAATCAGCCAAATTAAATGGAGTAGTAGATGGTTACAGACTTTCACCAGAGACCTATGCTTCAGGGAGAAAGAATTAAGATAATGCCACCAAAGTGGGCTGTGTCCCCTAACTGCTCAAGACAATGGGAACACCTCTGCTGACAGTCAGCTTCTGAGCTACGAAGAAGGGATTCTCACTAACTCCCGGATCTATGGTCTAAAGTGCAAACCTCCTGAGCCCCCCTTCCCACTTAATCTAGTGTAGTCTTTTAACTTGGTCTCAGTCTCATTTCCTTAGAAAAAGCTGCTGGTCAACCCAAAATTGACTTCTGTCTCCCTTGAGAAACTACAAGGGCGAGAGAGCAGACCCCAGGGGAGGATTGAGAAGGAGGATTTGGTTGAGAAAATTATCTGGGTTCCCGACTCACACAATTACACAGAGAGCTTTTTTGTTTTAATCAATTAGGTCAAAGGCATAGCAGATTTTGAAAAAATGAAATGACCAACAGGCACTTTCCCCCCAGGATTTGAATAAGCCCAATTCAATTAAGTTTCTGGCAGGAAAGCACTTAATTTTTCTAAACAGGTATCCAGCAAGAAGCTAGCGGTAAGTAAATCCTAATAAAAAAGCAACAGGCAGGGTTCCCAGTAGTCACTTCTCAACTTTCAGGGTCTTGTGCTGTATTTTTCCATAACAAAAAAAAAAAAAGAGAGAGAGAGAGAGAGCCTATGCAAAAAAAAAAAAAAAAAAAAAGGAAGCTGGAAGTTACTGCCAGAATGGATCGGTTCCACCAAAAATACACTCTTTTCCCTGCCCTGGAAATTATGTGGCTTTCTCCACCCTTCTAAATTACACTGTCCTGATATACTTTATTTTCCCACTAAATATACAGAACAGAGATATTAGCTGATAACATGGCCCGTGCTACTTTTGGCTGAGGCATGCTTTTTTCCAAATACAGAACAAAGTTCTGGATCACAAGGCTTTTAAAATAATGGCATTTCTTTGTCCTTTGCAAAAATGTGTTGCCTGCCTCCTCTCTTACCTCATGCCAGAGATGGGCCTCATAAGCTGCAGCAATAGTCTGTATGTAAGAATTTTGTAGAAATCACAGTTGAAGGAGGGAGGCATTCATATTGCATTTGAATTTTGCCCAATATGTGTGTCTTCCTCTCTCTGCACCTTCATAAATATTCCAGAGCCTTAGACAGAGAAAGGAGTGACAGTGAAATCAGTTTCTAAGTTAAAAGTAATCATAGCCTTGGTGTAAAAGCAGCAGCCAGTGACCTCAAAACTGGTCGTGATGTGGGTCATGGTCTGCTAAGAAATCCACCAACAGAACCCTAGCCATTCTCAACACCTACTTATCACTGAAATGAAAGCATTGACTCCTAAAAGGTAGTTGCAAATAAATACAATAATTTGTTTCCAGCTGGTACAATTGTTTAATAAAATGCCTGCTGGGTCTCCAGAAGTAATATTGTCCTCTCCTCAGCAACAATGAAAATGACCCTGTCCTGGGGGCCACTAACTCAACCCATACAAAATGTTTTCAACTTTGAAGTATAAGATATTCAATGACAGTAATTTGCCATATGGAGGAATGAAAAAAAGTTTCAGATACACATAGTAAACTGGAGGAGGAAAAAACATCTTAACAGAAGGCTTAAGCCATTTCATTATTGTAATAATTATTCTTCTAATGTTTTAATCAAAGGAAGCAGCCTGTCTCTCTCCCCTCATCTATATTCAAGCCACCACACTATGTAGGTGTTAATCTCCACGCCTCCAGGCTGATAGAATACAGCAGAAATTGGCAGTCCCTGAACTGCAGAAGCCTGTAGGATAACAGTTACCTGGCCCTGTCCTTAATTATCTCGATTATGTTAATGTGTGTTGTTTGTCAACAGCTAGAAAGAAATGACACTTCGAGGTAGTCAGAGAGATTGGTTTTTAGATGTAGGTTTGAGAAATAAAGGTTTTCTTTCTTTCATAATTTTTTTAAAAAACCACAGTTTTTTAAAAAAGGGTTTTGTACTTATGAGAGTAAAAAAAATAACTAAAAACCACCTGTAATCTAAGCTAGTATGTATTTTCCTAAAGTCATTTGTCAAATGTGGCTTCAGTCACTTTTATTCTTCTTCCGCATAAGCGATCCAAATATATGTATGTATAAACAAATATAAATGAATAAATTCAAATATTAGACACACACAGAAGATACATGGGATGAGAGTAACTTACTTTTCGGGAGCTAAATAAATTCATAAAAATCAAACTAAAGAAGATGCAAAATCAGGATCACATACTTCTGAATGCAAACACAAAGCATTTGGGGCTATCCATGTCAAAGAAAACAATGCTATTTACAATTCGAAATCCTCACACTAGCCGATTGTTTTCAGAGCAGTATGGAAAAACTTATCTAGTGCTAGTCCTGGTCAATTTTCTAGTTCCTGACACAGACAACCCCTGTAACCCAGCCTAGGTTGTCCAGCCAGAGACCACAGATGTGAACTTGACCATGATCAAACACATGCAGAGGGTGTCCCCACATCAGCAGCTGAAGAGAGAAGAGCGTGCACTGCTTTCCTTCCTTACAGCCGGCCGATCCTAGAGAAGGTGCATGCCCTTTGCTATGCTGAATCCAAGCTGTTTTCAGAATATTTCCCCAGTTGCCTGGGCTGAGCACAGCCTGACCACCGGTGGGAGAGGGCGTGGCAGGGGCTCGTCTGAATGTACAGGCTTCAGTTTCAACAGAGCCACAGTCTCCTCCTCTGTTGAAATAATGGTAATCAGACTGGTTGGGTTTTACTAGTGAAAGAGAATTTTTTTTAAATGTTGATTGAAAACGAGGCCAAATCAGATATAAATGTGAGCTTTTCTGCCTAAAAAGAACTTGAGAGAAGTGAGTTTGCCCTATCCCTCCCATTGGACAGAGGCTGGTTCAGTGGAGTCTTTTCCTGCTCTGCACTGGGGGGTGGAGGGTGGGGTGACACAGTGAGATCTGGGGGTGGGGGAGCCCCGTTCTCACACTCGCTTCTCCTTGTTCCCGCTAGGGGACAGAGCCGGGGTAGCTGCTCTCCTTCCAACAATATCTTAACTGTTGTAGGGTTGCCAGATAAAATACAGATCACCCAGTTAAATTTGCATTTCGTATAAATAACGAATAGTTTTTTAGAGTAAGTATGTCCCAAATACTGCTAAATTTAGGCACCCTAGACTGTTGCCTGAGGCTGAAAAATCATGGAAGTACAGGGTTTTTTTGTTTGTTTGTTTGTTTGTTTGTTTGTTTTTAAGAAAAGAGGAACCGTAGAAATATAATTCAGCCTCCTCATTTCACATAGGAGGACAAGGAGGCCTGGAGAGATGGAGCTACTTACCCTCACACACAGCAGCAGAACCAGGTCTAGAATCCCAGAAAAAAGCCAATTTTCTACCTATAGAGATTTTGTGACTGATTTAAAAAAAAAAATACACAGTACTCTCAATTTTTCTGAATATTTGTTTACCTAAACCCAGGGTAATCTGGAGATGTGATTAGAGGCTGCTGTTTTTCCACCAAAGCCTTTGTGCATTTGTGGCCAACAGAAAGAGCAAGTCATTAACTAATGACTGTCTCCTGCCACCTCTGCTGACCACAGGATGGAAGAACAGGAGGGGAGTTTTTCTGAGGTCAGTTCCTTACCAGGATTTCTGCCATTACCCAGCTTGAGATAACTTTGACACCAAGCAAGGGACAGGTCAGAAAGGAGTAAGAAAGAAGGCTGATCGGGAAAACATAAGTTTGGTCATGGTCACATCCTTTCCCTTGGCCTTGACCTACCTGCAGACCCACGGGTGCCCCTGCCTCGTTCCTTTTCCATAAAAGGGGCCCCTGTGGTGTATCCATCCACCACAGTAGCTGCATTTCTTCACTAGGAAGAATTGAGATTGGGAATTGTTTGGAAGCAGATTTCTAACTCAAGGTCAAAGCATACAACCACCACCACACACAAAAAAGTGCAGCACAATTAAAGCTGGATTTGAAAGAAGGCTGGAATCCTTACCGTGATTTAGATGGAAATGGGGGAAAGACGATATTCAGAGGCTTCGGCTTCATGACTATAAACCAGTACTTTTTTCCTTTTATTTTCATATTTTCACCTTGTGCTGCTGTAAGACACTTGTATGCACAGAACATTACAAAAGAATGCTAGGACACAAGCTTTGTCTCATCACTTTTCCCCCCCACACTTTAGAGCTGGTCAAAACACCCCAACTCTAACTGGCCAGGTCTCCGTGTCTGCAAAGTGTTGTTAGAACTGATATTGATTGTACCCTCTTCTGCTACTTGCCTTTAACAGCACACGTGGCCCACCAAGGGACTTTCCCCTTCTTGTTCAGCAGTTAGCGCTGAATCTCCTTGGCAAGGCTCTCGGTGACTGCACAATCTCACACCTTCCAGCACTGGAAAGTTCTGGAAATGAGGACTCTGTGCCAGACATTCCTTTGGAGTGCTTCACTTCATCCAGTTCCTCATTCTCCAGGCCATTAGACAAATAACCAATTTCTTGAGCGTGGTTAAGCTTTTTGCAGCAATAGTGAGCAAAAAGCATACCAAGAACTGATGAGGACAGCAAGACCTGCGGGTTCCAGCGCTGGCGCTCTTGCCGCCTTTCTTATGGCCTCACTTGTATACCACACCTCACGCTTTCCAGGGCACCCTCACATCTGTTGCCCTTTGTTCTGTGTGACAGCTCTGCAAGACTGAGGGGACACATTCAGATCAAGTGACATGTTTTGACCGTTTACCTTGTGCCAGGTTATGCATTTTCCTATATTTTATCTCATGTGATCCTACTGACGATCCTATCAGGTGGGTTGAGGGAAGTTACCCTCCACACAGAAGAAAAACTTGAAGATCAAAGAGTGGAACGTTCCAGAGTTGGAAGTTGACCTTTTTTTCTGGTCTACATAGAACCTATTTTTAATTTGTGCCCTAGTTAAAACTCTTTCATGAACTACAGTGAGCCCAAGAGATGGCATCTATGCGAATGAAAAATACCTTACAGTCCAAAAACCGTGACTGATAATTATGGCCACAACTTAGTATCTATGTCCATTTACGGTCACTGTATTCCTGGAGAAGGGTCTGACCTATATCAAAATTAAAATCGGAGTAGGAGTGCTAAGTGCTTCTGCCATGAGCTCCCAGAACACCCTCCACCTTCCCTCACCTTCCACCTAGTATTCATCATGCTCTGTTAAAACTGTTTGTTAAAATTATCTTTATTTGATATTTTACAGAAGTAATGCAATACAAGGCATAGAAAGGAAAATAATCATCTACCCAATCCCATCTCCCTGCAGTAACCAATGTTAATATTGTGCTAGGAATCTATGCACACACTTGTTCCTTGATCACATAAAAATATATAAGCTTAGGGCCGGCCCGGTGGCGCACTGCTACAGTGCGCCGCTTGGGAGCGCAGCGGCCCTCCCGCCGAGGGTTCGGATCCCACATACAGACCGGCTGCTCACTGGCTGAGCGAGGTGCGGGTGCAACACCAAGGGTTGCGATCCCGTTGCCGGTTCCACACCCTGGGCGCAACACTGAGGGTTGCGATCCGTTGCAGGTCACGAAAAAAGACAAAAAGGAAAAAAAAAAAATATATATATATATATAAGCTTATACACATATTTATGAGTTTTCTGGCTTGTTTTTCACTAACAGAAAATCATACCTTTTTCATTACCCTATAACTTTCTTCTTTTTCTTTTTTTCTTTGTAATATATCATATTTTTAGGTTAGTGCAGGAGAGAAAAAGTAATATCTCTTCCTCACCTATCACAAGGTTCATGAGTTTAACAAGAGAAAAGCATAATAAATATATTTAATGTAAGTTGCACATGACACAGGAGTCTTCAGAAATGAAGATGACACAAGGATCTGTGTTTTTATGCTAAGGTTTGATGAAAAATGGACAGTCGTGTAGATAATAAACTGGCGGGAACAAGGCCTGTTGTTCAAATTTTTTTCTATGTCCTGTGTCTTCATTCCTTTCTTTCAGACACAGGACAGGACATCTTTCCCATGAGAGTCTTCAGGGAGAAAGTGAAGGAGAAGGTCAGAGACCTTCCTGCTTCTGTTTTCTCAAATGCCTGGGTGCCATATTTTGGGGTCGTGTGTCCTGCACCCCATCATTAGGATATCCCTAAGTCTAATATTTCTCCAATTTCTTTTTGCATATATAAAAAAGTACATATAATATCACATATGTGGGATAAATCCAAGAGCTAGTGAACTCATGAAAATCTTCACACTGTGGCTCTATCATAATTCCTCTTGTGATCTCTTTGTGTCTAGATTTTTTTGCTACTGTGAGCAAAGCCTCAATAAACATCATTGAGTGTGTGTTCTTAAATACTATTCTATGGGATAAATTCCCTGGAGTGCTGAGTTAAGAATATGTGCATTTTGATTTTTATGAATGTGACCACATTCCTTTCCTAAAAGGCTAGAACAGAAACTCACGTTTCAGACAGTGATATGAATACATGAGCTCACATCTCTTCCACACCCTGGCTGGCATTAGATGTTTGTTGTTTCTTGGTTTGTTTTGTCAATCAAATGGATGTAAAGTGGCACCTCATTGTTATTTCAATATGCATTTCCCTCACTGCTGGGGCAGCTAAATATCTCTTCATATGTTTCTTTACCATTTAAACTGGCTTTGCTTTTAATTCCCTGCAATTACTTAATTGTTTTTCTCTCTCCCTGGCATACAAGCTCCACCAAGGCAGGTACCAAGTGTATCTTGTTACTCTGGTTGTGATTTCTGGTTCCTAAGACAGCTGATGGCAAATAGTAAATGCTCAATAAAAAGTTGATCAATGAATAAGTGAATATCCTTCAACCCAGCAATTCTCCAAAGAACTGTATTTAAAAAACGTAATAATGGTTATGTGCAATGATTTATCTGTAAAATATCCATTCTAGCATTGTTTATAACTGGAAACAAACTAAAAGGTTCAATAATGGAGTTATAAAATAACATAGATAATGATATTTGATCCAGATAGAAACTAATAATGACTATAACAGCTAACTTCTATCTAGTAGATACTTTTAGGTAGGGTGTTAAAAATTTTTTATAAATTTTCTTATTTAAACCTTACCATATATTAAGTTTTAAAAAGTGATTATAATATTGTATGCACAATATAATCCTAATTGTTTAAATCCTAATTTATCTATAAGTACAGATAAATAACTGGGAAGATGTACACCAAATTGACAGTGGCTTATTTGTGTGAATAAAAAAAACAGATTATTTTTATTTTCTTTTTTGTTTATACTTGCTTTTATCTAAGTCTTCTCTATCTTTTCTAAAAAGAAAAAGAATGTAAGAAAAGTTATCTCTTAATAATATTCTAGTATCTACTGCTTTCTTCTTGTTTTTAACTATATACAAGGGTATTTCAAAAAGCTCATGGAAAGATTTGTATTATCTTTCAATCCTATTTTTTCACGAACTTTCTGAAGTACCCTAGTACATATATATGTANTGCACAATATAATCCTAATTGTTTAAATCCTAATTTATCTATAAGTACAGATAAATAACTGGAAAGATGTACACCAAATTGACAGTGGCTTATTTGTGTGAATAAAAAAAACAGATTATTTTTATTTTCTTTTTTGTTTATACTTGCTTTTATCTAAGTCTTCTCTATCTTTTCTAAAAAGAAAAAGAATGTAAGAAAAGTTATCTCTTAATAATATTCTAGTATCTACTGCTTTCTTCTTGTTTTTAACTATATACAAGGGTATTTCAAAAAGCTCATGGAAAGATTTGTATTATCTTTCAATCCTATTTTTTCACGAACTTTCTGAAGTACCCTAGTACATATATATGTATTTAAAATTATATACACACACATACATATAATCTCTTCTCTTTATACACATGCACACACACACACACACACACTCACATGCAATTTTTTCTTTAACCAAATAAAATTCTACAATAAAGTTGGTAAATGCCGAATGAAATAGCTCATTGGCCACCTCAGTTTTCCTAGGTAATATATGTCCCGGGGCTTGTTTCCCAATGAATGAGGTATATTTGTCTATTCAGTCTTTTAGGGTTGGTCCAATGGGCTATTAATCATTCTGTCTGGAGCCCAAAGAGAACCCTCCGGAAGCAGGGAAAGGTGTAGCGAGCCCGCCCGGCCTGCACCGTGATGATGAAGGGGCCTGTCCCCCTGGGTGGAACCAGGCCTGGGCTCGCGTGTCGTGACGAACACTGTCATTTCCTGCCTCTCTGGCCTGCGCTGCAGGTGAGGCCCCCACCCGCCCACTTACACCCCAAAGCAGTGCTTTGCCCTACTGTAATATGAAACTCAATGAGGTTTCCTCTCAGTGGAGATCAGAACTGGAAAAGGACTGGAATCCAGAGAGCAGAATGGAAGTGCTGGACTGTAAGCGGTATCACAAGAAACCAAAGCAGCAAATGACCACAGAACACCAGGAAGGTTTCCCTCAGCAGCGCTCTTCCCCCAGATAAAAAATAAATAAAACAAAAATTGAAATTAAAAACATCCTACTCTGGTTCTCTCATGTTTCACCCCAAATTCTCTTTCCATGCAGCAGTGACCTCAACAGAAGCTCCACAAGTGAATCTCCCTGACTCACGTGTGTTGACTTCAGCACTTTCTTAGGCGCTCGTGGGCATCAGGCAAAGCCCAGGACCAGTCCAGGGGTATGAGGAAAGTTGTACTGAGACACAGTGTGAATGCCTCAAGGTCAGTCCTCAAAGAATCAACATAAAAGCCTTAGTGTAAGTATGGAACCGGGCCAAGCCATGCCACCATCGGACCCTTGGTCGAAGAGCCCCACCAGCTCTTCCTGCTGCGTGTCTTTCTGAAACTCCATGCCAGGGCAGCACCAAGCCCCTTCTGCAAACTAAGGTCAGGGATCAATGAAAATCAGTCTGGGGGTGGGGCCCTCATACACTTCCCTATTAATATTTGTAAAATAAATTTCCTTTTTTTAAGAGCCCTGGGTTTGGGAACTGGGCTAAACGAACTATCCCTCCCTTGGCACAGGTGTTACCCCTTGAGTCCAGGTCCTGGGCTAGAGCAGAGGGGAGGGGACACTGCTGGGGTCAGGTCCTCGTCAGCTCTCCATCGCGATCATCTCCTGTCAGCAATTTAGCCCTTCACTCACTGCTCACCCTTCTTCCAGAAAGACCCCATTCATTTTCCTGTGTTTGTTTATTTGCCTCAGCAAGCTGCTGTAGGGGAGGAGATTCCTTCCTCATCTACTGCTAAGTTCATGGCTGAGGCCCCTATAACAAAAGATAGATGAACAAGAGAAAAGCATGCAGATTAATTGAATCTAAGTTTTATGTGACCGGGAGCCTTCAGAAATAAAGACCCAATGAAACAGGGAAAGCCTTGCATTTTTATGGTAAGTTTGGTGAAGAAGTGGAGAGCTGTGGAGAAGAATGATTGGCAGGAGGGGGGTGATCTAATGGGAGCAGACCAGAGGGAACCGGCAAGGCCTGTTTGTTCAGATTCTTCTCTGTGTCCCTGTGTCTTCAGAGATAAGGCTGTCCCTTTCCTCCAGATATAGGAAGGTCACCTCTCAAATGAGGGCCTTATGACTCGCATCAGGGAAAGTCAGAGAATTCTTCTATGAGCCGCATCAGGGGAGAAAAGTGGGAGAAGGTGCGAGAGAGCTTCCCGCTTCTGCAGTTTTCTCAAATGCCAAGGTGCCATATTTTGGGGTAGTGTATCCTGAACCCCATTACTACCACTTGTGCTCTCCACCTGACATAATAGTGGGCCTCAGTGGCTCAGTCCTCGCCCCCCGGGCACAGTGCTGCTGAGGCACAAAGGATCCATCCCTGTCACAAAGGGGAAGCACCTCAGAAGGCCGTGACAGGGCCTGGGAGGCAGAGGACAGGTGCAGAAGCCCCCAGCTCTCCCGGGAAAGCCTCCTAGATGCCCAGTAGCCAGAATGTGTGTCAAGGCAGCTGGACCCGGCACACATACCCTCATTCCGTTGTTGCTACTGAAAACACAGAGATGGGATGCTGGAGCCAGCTCAGAGGCTTCTGAAAGGAGATGACTCATGTTCAGGAAGTTTGGGAGCCAGCTGAATTCCCAGGGGGGTCTTGCAATCAGCCATACAGGGAATGTTGAACCATGGAAATCAGCCAATGTGGCTACAGATAGGACTCTTTTATTGTTTGTTTGAGAGCCTGTTGCTAAATACACCCCAATAGTGAGTCCAGTAGTTAGGGTAGGGTGATGCTTGAGTTCCCTCCTGACCTTCCACCCACCAGCTGTGAAACATTGGGGAAGTTCCTTAACCTCTCTGTGCCTCTCTTTTCTTCTCTATGGGATGGTAGCAACTGCAGGAGGACTAAATGAGTTGATTTATTGAAAATGCTAGAAGTTTGCCTGGCACAATGTCTTTCCCACTATTATCTGCTTTTAATACCCTAAGGTGCAAAATGAAGTGAGAAGCACTGATTTTTAAAAAAAACCCAAAAATCTCAAACTCTGAATGCTTAACAAAGTAGCTTCAGGGTTCAGCTGTAGCCGATGGAAGACATCTAGGTGCTAGAAGCTTTCAAAGTGAGCCAAGAAAATGAGCAGAAACACAAAAACAAGAGATTCACCAAATAGGTGTAAAAGAAATGAGGTTGAGAGAAGATGTAAATGTAAAAATGCGTCCTGAGTACAGTGGCTTCATCTGCCAATTTCGTCTCTAACACGCATTAGGAAAGGCTGAAAAGACAAGATATCGTGGTAACCTGACTGACTTTTAAACCCCCTCTGAGAAGCTGAAGTCCTTCATAGCAGTTGTTCAGCTGAAGGTTTTGCAGTTTTTAGAAAAAACTCCAAGAGCATTTAATTTGCACATGCGGAAGCCTCGGTAATTTGTCATGCACTTGCAAAGCTGCTGCTGGAGCCAGACGTTACCATGA
>NW_007733109.1:50960-56215 GCF_000696425.1 Galeopterus variegatus | reverse complement strand
CAATTTCGTCTCTAACACGCATTAGGAAAGGCTGAAAAGACAAGATATCGTGGTAACCTGAGTGACTTTTAAACCCCCTCTGAGAAGCTGAAGTCCTTCATAGCAGTTGTTCAGCTGAAGGTTTTGCAGTTTTTAGAAAAAAACTCCAAGAGCATTTAATTTGCACATGCAGAAGCCTCGGTAATTTGTCATGCACTTGCAAAGCTGCTGCTGGAGCCAGACGTTACCATGAGGAAGGGGGGATCGGTAAATATCCAGGGTTTTTTTCCATATGAGGAAACTTCTCTGTTGTCCAAGGCTTCACTCACCAAGGTGATCCCAGACAAATATTCTAATTTAGATTTCTGTTTCCCGCTTTAGTTCGTAATGTACTGAGCTCCCTGCCTCCTTTTGGACTCTGTGACTTAAAATATTTCTAATTTCAGGGACAGACTTTGCCAGGAGCATTTTGGTCTTAGAAAACAAAAATAGATGCACTTCAAAAATGATCCAAGTGTGGTTATGTTTTTGATTTTTTTTTTTTTGATCCCCTCAAACCATTTTAAAAGAAATTCCTGCTGTTTGAAATAATCACCTGAATCTCCTGAGAAGCTTTCAACCGCATTAGACAATTAAACAGATTCCTGGCATCGCTAAGGCCATCTGCGTGTCTGGGTAGCCTCTAAGCAACACAGTGAAGCCAGAGGAAGTAATTGCAGGGCACTTGGCAGGCCTAAGTCGGGTCTTTTCTCCTCTAGAAGAGACCACATCTCAAAGTTGCTTTGATAATATCCCCATGACTTCTCGACAATGTGACATTTCCAGCACTGTTTTTGTTGAAAAATGCCTTTTGTGCTGACAAGACCACGTGGGCTTTGACCCCAACCTTGTTTTCTCACATTTAATAAATTAGAAGAAAATAGAGCTAGAGGATGTTACTCAAAAGACATAAACTTTCTTTTACATAATTATCTACAGTATAACATGCTCCTGAGAACACCTACGAGGGCTACCGCTGTAGTGTGACAATCCTCGTACCCCGGAGCATGAGCAGCTGTCAGGACAGGTAACTTTGGAGCACTGAAAAGTCTACAAAGAAGTGCCAACATGCGTGCTGGTAGGAACTCTTCTGCCCTAAAAATATTCCGTAATTGTATCTCTGTGTCCGTAAAAAACACTTATGTGTCTAGAAGCAAAGGTGGGCTTTGTATGCCAATATCAGATGGACACAATGAGCCGGTGGAAATGCAGACATCTTGTGTACTTATCTGTTAGTAGCCTGGTTCCAGAAAGGATTTGGGCACCTCACCAAAAATACATATAATTTAAAACAAGTTGCTTGTCTTTGAGATTGTGGAAAAATATGCATAACATAAAATGTACCACTTTAACCATTTTTAAGTGTACAGTTCAGTGGTCTTAAGTACATTCCCATTGCTGTGCTACCAATCTCTAGCACTTTTTCATCTTGCTGAGTTGAAACTTTAAACCCATGAAACGACTCCCCATTAACAAGTTGTTTTTATAACCACTTTGTGTATTACTTCATGAAAATTTAAAAATACTTCCAAAAATTAAGCAACATATAATGAACTTTACTGTTCTTTATTTTTTTTATTTTATCTTATTATTTTATTTTTTTGTCTTTTTTCGTGTCTGGCAACGGATCGCAACCCTCAGTGTTGCCCCCGTACCGGACCGGGACCGGCAACGGGATCACAACCCTCGGTGTTGCTCCCGCCCCTCGCTCAGCCAGGGGGCGGGAACCGGTCCGCATGTGGGAGCCGAACCCCCGCCAGGAGCGCCTCCGCGCTCCCAAGCGGCGCACTGTAGCAGTGCGCCACCGGGCCGGCCCCCTGTTCTTTAAAGAAAGCTTTTGACTTGGAAGCATTTTGCTTCCCATCCTGACAATTCATTTGGACAGAATAAGAAAGGCCAGTAAGGAAATCAGAACAGAATTACATGAGAGTAGGCAAGAGTAGAATGAAGTCTGCATCTTAGTACATAAAATGCATTGCAGGAACTGGGCCACGAATTTCACTGGAGGCCTTCCAACAGCCAACGTGAAGAGAGAAAGACAAGCAGTTACGGGGAATCAAAAGCTAATCCGCTGTCACTTTCTTGAGACCAGCCAGAAAATGAGTTTCAGGAAAGGTAGTGACTGTAGGGTGTTGGCAAGATGTACAGACACAAGACAGAAACTGCTGGAGGTGAATGGAAATAGGATGGATCCGCAGTACAAATCTAAGGGAAACTCGAGGACTCTTCTGTCATTCACAGATGGATAGTATGCAATTTGCTTGACCCGGGCTGGGGGGCGGTGAATGAAGACAGATCAAAAGATCCCGATTATAGATTCCAGAGCAGCAAGTAGTGAGCCAAGTATTTATAAAGAAAAGAAATTTATTCCTTACATTTTTGGAGGCTGGGAAGTCCAAGGTCAAAGGAGAACCTCTGGTGAAGGCCTTCTTGATGGGGATTCCCAAGACAGTGCAGAGCATCACATGGTGAAAGGGGCAACAGTGTCCTAATGTGCTATATTCCTCTCCTTTTAAAGCCACTAGTCTATTCCTATAATAACTCATTAATCTATTAATTCATTAATCAATAAATGGATTAATCCACTATACCCTTGTCTAATGTGCTATATTCCTCTCCTTTTAAAGCCACTAGTCTATTCCCATAATAACTCATTAATCTATTAATTCATTAATCAATAAATGGATTAATCCACTATACCCTTGAGGAGGTTAGTCTTTCTTTGCTCTACCATTTCTGCCATGTGAGACCCCTGGATCACTGTCACCACCACCAGGACCCTCACCAGATTTGTTCCCTGGACTCTGGACTTCCTAGCCTCTGAAACTATAAACAATATATTTCATTTTCTTTATAAATCACCCAGTTCCAGGGATTTTGTTATAAGCAACAGAAATGGACTAATACAGCCCTCATGATCCTATCACCTCAAGACCATGTTGGAGATTAAGCTTCAGCATGAGCTTTGGAGGGGACAAACATTCAAACCATATCAGCTAGGTTGTAGGACTATGTGCTTCACCAATGAGGGAAAGTTCCTCTCCGGAGAGGATGTTCCTTACACCCAAGCTGGTGGGCTGAAGAAGAAAAATCACCTTAAAATCTATTTTTAAACTAAGCACCTGAAATCTCTATCCAAATGGATAAGTTATGTTTCCATAGGCTTCATTCTATAATACACATTGCACTTTAAAGGGTTCCAAGATTATATTCTAGCAAGGAAAATCCTTTGGGTGCTGGCACTAGAATCTACCAGCAGAAAATAGAGAGAATGTCTGCTAGATTTCAGGCATAAACAGAGATGAAAATCTGTCTCTTAGGACTGATGTCATGGGTGGTGTGGAAAAGAAAGTTGTCATGGGTTCTCAAAAGAAGCTTTTAGATCCATGGAAGAGAAATGGTCAAATGTGATATTCCTGACAGCATCTCACAGTTTTACTTGGAAGAATTTTAGCAATGTTTCCTGAAATTTGGAGCATTTTCAAGCATATTCTATGGCATTTTTATAAAGCTATATCCTGCAGAGCTGGAATATTACTCTAACACCCTATAGAAATGCTATCATCACACCTGGATTGTAATAGGTGCCTGGGTTGTAATAGGAATGGAGGAAGCACTGGTGTTACATTGCAAGATAAGTTCCATTATTTATTAGCTATGCAACACTGGGCAAACTATTTAAATGCTCTGAGCTTTCATTTCTATCTGTAACATGAGGGTGGTAATAATGCCTTATAAAAATCATCAGGAGGAATGTGGATCAAATTGTTCTTACTTTTTTCTTCTTTTTTCTAGGATCAAATTGGATGCAAGAAAGTGTTAAATGGATTTAAGAACGTAGTATTAAACTTGCAGCAGCAGGGCAAATGAACCTGAGGTGGACTGGATTCTTCCAGTCACAAAGACACCCACATACGGTATAAAAATATAACATTTTAAAATACAGAGGGAGAGCTGAGCTTGAAGGAAAAATAAGGGAATTCCCTGGGTGTCAGAAATGAAAGAAATCAAAGCCAGAAGAGAAAGTATAAGCTGATGGAGAAGCAGGCCCTGGGTTTTCACTGGGTTCCCAGAGTTCCCAGATGCAGAGCAATGAGTTTCTTGTGCTCATGAAGATAACAGGTACAGCCTTTGACTACAGAAGGTGATGGAAAGATAAAATCCTGAGCAAAGAACTACCATGGCATTAAAAAGATTTGTATTAATTTGCTAGGGCTGCCATAAAAAAATAACACTGGGTAGCTTAAATGACAGAAATTTATTTTCTTACAATTCTGGAGGCTGAAAGTTCAAGATCAAGGTGTGGGCAGGTTTGGTTTCTCCCGAGGACTCTCTCATTGGCTTGCAGACAGCCACCTCTCGCTGCATCTGCACATGACCTTTCCTCTGTGTGTGCACATCGCTGGTGTCTCTTCCTCTTTGTATAAGGACATCAGTCACCGGATTAGGACCTACCTTTATGCCCTATCTCTAAATATGGTCACTTTCTGAAGTAGTGGGGGTTAGGACTTCAGCATATAAATTTTGAGGGGGGAGAGCACAATTTATTCCATAACAGGGGCAACAAAAAGCCTACACAAAGGCCTAGAGAGGCAGCAAGAAAGCCTAAGAAATCTTACCACTTCTCAGGGCCCTTTCATGGGAAGGGGAAAGATCACAGGTGAGAAATAAAAGCCCACGTTTGTAATATATCTAGCCCACCCTCTGCATCCACGGGTCCCACCGGCACAGATTCAACCCACCACAGATTGAAAATATTCAGAAAAAAAAATATCTATACAATAATAAAAAATACAATACAACAACTATTTACATTAGAGCATTCACATTGCATTAGGTATTCTAAGTAATCTAGAGATTATCTAAAGTATATGAGAGGATGTGCCTGCCTGGTTACATGCAATTACTACGCCATTTCATATAAGGAACTTGAGCAGATTTTGGTATCTGCGGAAAGTCTCAGAACCAATCCCTTATGAATACTGAGGACAACTGTACAGATAGGGGCTTTAAACCTATTCTCCCCATGTGGTGTGGGAATTATAACCGGTGTGGGAAGCTCACATCAGATGCTACCGAGAGGTGCATCTGATGTGCATCTGGTGGGTAAAGCCACCTCCACCAGAAACTAAAAAATAAAACGAATCAGACGGAAAATTTTACAACCCAGGGCATGACACAGATTTTTTTTTAATCCTGCTGAAAATTAATTCATATAAAATGTACAAACTATATAA
>NW_007733109.1:44537-50507 GCF_000696425.1 Galeopterus variegatus | reverse complement strand
TAAAGCCACCTCCACCAGAAACTAAAAAATAAAACGAATCAGACGGAAAATTTTACAACCCAGGGCATGACACAGATTTTTTTTTAATCCTGCTGAAAATTAATTCATATAAAATGTACAAACTATATAAAGAAACCACAATAAAACTCATCAAATGCAATCGACCGACGGTTCTCAAAGTGTGGTCCCTGGCCCAGCAGCATCAGTTTCACCCGGGAACTGGTTAGAAATGCACTTTTTCGGGCCACCCCAGACCTTGTGAATTAGAAACTCTGGGAGTGGAGCCCAGAGACCTGTGTTTTAACAAGCCCCCCAGGGGATTCTGATGGCTGCTGAAATGTGAAATAGAGGATTTAGCTTCCCAGAAACCACAGATCATGACTCTTCCAAACAGTAGTCCCTTCCTCCTGCCTTAGAAGCCACCAGCTTAGACATTCATGCCATCAAACATACTATCCACTACCCTTACCTGCTGGCATCGTGTTCAAGTCCCCAGGTCACCCCTCATTCCTGGAAGAGTCTTTCCTTAGCTCACTGGCCTTCTCTGTGCTCTCCCCAGGGACTGGCACACAGCACGTGCTCAATACATTTTTACTGAATGAAAGAATAAACTAGAGTTGCATGTGTTATCGAGGTACTTTCTTAAAAAGCCTCTCATCCTACATATGCTATCTAACATGGGGGTGGTGGGCTGCTACCCCCAACATGGCTTAATCCAGAAAGCATAACTATGAGGCAAAGACAGCAGCTTGGCAGGTGTTCCTTGGATTATCTACAGCCACCTTCTCCCTGCGTAGTCACATTGTCTTCCCTCTGTACATTTCTGTCTCTTCACATGGTATTCTCTTAATAAGGACACTGATCACGGGGACCCAGCCTACCCCAGTGTGATCACATCATAACTCACCTAAAAACATCTGCAGTGGTCCTTTTTCCAAATAAGGTTATATTCTGAGTTACTGGAGGTTAGGACTTCAGCATGTGAATTTGGGTGGGATGGGGAGAAAATGACATAATTTAACCCATAAATACATCCAGTATAATATGTAAAATTAAAAATTATGCAACATTTTAAAACATCAAACAATGCAGCATATTATTTATGGATACATAGATGCACAGCGAAAGTATAAAATCATGTATGGGAGGAAAAAGAGCAACTTCAGCACAGGGCTTCCCTCTGAGGAGGGAGAACAGGAGAGAAATGGTATCGAGCAGAGATCTGGAAAGGAGACTCAGTTGTGTTTTTAACATTCAGTTCTCTCAAAACATGCCCCAACTCCAGTGAAGCAAAATATGAAGCTAAATGTTGACATTTGTTAAGTGTCCATGGCGGGTATCATTTTATTCTCTGCTTTTTTCCTGCATGTCTGAAATATTTCAAAGTATTTTGTGTGTTTATTTGAGACAGCAGCATTAGGGAAGAACTGTTCTTTGCTATAACAAATACTGAACTTCAGGACATGCCCNCAGCAGCATTAGGGAAGAACTGTTCTTTGCTATAACAAATACTGAACTTCAGGACATGCCCAAATACAAGGCAGTATTAAGTTTGTCCAGGTAAAGACATCAAAGAGCAGCAGGAGGCTGGTGGCAGTAAGAAAGGACAATTGTAAGGGGTTGAAACCAACAGCCAGGTCAGCCTGCGGGAGAATGGATGTGTCCTCTGTCAGGCCACCAGTTGCAGGAGTTGGGGAATCAGGCAGGTAATACAGGCAAAGAGGACAACAATGTTGTGAATGGAGGGGGACACTGCCAAGGTCAGCAGGAAAAGCGAGGTTGTGGCACAGGTGCAGGTGAGACCCAGGTGAGCTAGGCCCAGAAATGCAGTCTAAATAGACAGGCTTCCAAGGTTCAAACTTGCTTTAGGGAGGAAGCCAGGATTAGTTGCTGGAATAGAAATTCCATTCTGTCAAGCAGGACTGGATTAGGAATTTTGCCTTAGAGTTCTAGGGAGGAGGTTGGATTCCTCCAACTTCACAACAAATGCTTGGAAAATGAATGACTGTAATGTAGCAGAGGCCTCAAGCCAACTGGGACCTGGGAGTTCACAGTTTCCTGGTGGCCCAGGGCAACTGCCAGGAGAGGACAAAACAAAGGGTGGGGAGGGAATTAGCCCTGACCAACCTCTTCCTAACTAGAGAGGACTTAATGTTGCCGGGCCCAGAACCAAGCACTTTATTTACATGCATTATCTCATTCAATCCTTGCAACAACCCAATGACATTAATATTATTACCCCCCTTTACAGATGAAGAAACTGAGGCTTAGAAAGGTAACATCACTTGCCAATAACACAAGATCAGCAGTTGGCAAAACTGGGATCAAATCTCAGCCTCTTTGATTCCAGAGCTCACAATTGTGGTCCCTGTGTTTATGGCCTCTTTTCATTCACATCAAAAATATTCGTCAAGTGTCAACCTGACTCTGTTTCAGGTGTTGTAGATACAGCATTGAACAAAATAGCAANAGATCAGCAGTTGGCAAAACTGGGATCAAATCTCAGCCTCTTTGATTCCAGAGCTCACAATAGTGGTCCCTGTGTTTATGGCCTCTTTTCATTCACATCAAAAATATTTGTCAAGTGTCAACCTGACTCTGTTTCAGGTGTTGTAGATACAGCATTGAACAAAATAGCAACTCACTACTCCTATCTTAAATATAAATTTAGGAGAAGAGGTCTTTTTAGAACATGGACCAATAAACTTAGCCTGACTTTAAAGAAAAAAAAGAAGTGTGTGGGTATTGCAGGAGAAGAAGGTGTAATCAGGAGGTTGCACCAGCAGGAGGCCCTGCTACATGGAAAGGCCAGGATTCCTCAAAGATATTTCTAATTGTTTTTGATGCAACAAAACTGTAACAATGACCTTTGAGCTAACAGGAAAAGAAGGAGGCTCATCCCAATGGAATCCCCATAGACAGGGAGACCCTGGTCTGGCCGAGGCACACAGTGATTATTATTCTAGCCTGGGGAGAAAAAAGTCAATTCAAAAATTGCTTGTTCATGTCACGGTAAATCCTTAATGCTTTTAATGAAAATTCTTCTCCTTCACGAAATATTTTCTATTTTAAAGAAGAACAGCAAATTAATACAGCGTTTCCAATAGACTTTAAGTCAGGTTTAATTGGGGCAATTCCCTCCAGTGAATCGAAAGATGACATTCGTCTTCATTGCCTGGGTGGAATGTTAAACTGGAAGCAGGGATGAAATGTCAAGGTAAAATAATGCTAATAATTATTCTGAATGTTACATTCTCCTTGACCTTGGAATTTAAAGGGCCAAAACGAAGGCTTTTTGTCAAAAGTCAAGAAGTCATCTAGAGACACCGCTGACATTTATGATTAATGTAATCTGGGATTATTAGGAGAGAAATGCAGAATATGATTAGCTTCTAGTATCTGGGTAATTCATTTTTATATTATTATAGAAACCATATAGTATATGGACATAAAAAGAGCTGACATGCTGGTGGATAATCCTAATCTCCAGAAATTTAAAAAGGAAACCTCTAAAGATAAGGAAGACTCTTTAATTAAAGCAGCAGTGACCAAATAATTAAATTTACAGCTCTGTAGTGGAAGAGAAAATGACCCCAGTGTATGGAAAGATAATGATTTCTTATGCATAACACACATGTGCACACAAAAGAAATCAAGCCTCTATCCGCTGGGTCCTGTCACTTCAGAGAATTTTCTGGTTCATTTGCAGTGACAAGAGAGACTGAGTGCAGCTCGGGGAAGGCTCCCCGGCACTGTGCCCTGAGCTGGCAATTCAAGCTGCCCCTGAAAAATGAGACTGTGGCTGACAGCAAAGCACCTCTGTAAAGGGAAAGATGGCTCTCCATATTTGCCGGGGAGAATGCAGATCCTGTTTTAAATAAAGCTTTTGGTCGGTCCCAAGCTCTAGCTGGGAAAAGTGCAAAGGTGAAGAGGCCCCTGCTGTGTGTGACCCAGTTTCCCTGCTCTCTGCCTGAAGCAGGAATGCAGGGAGACACTGACTCTCAGAAAGAAAAAAAAAAAATAAGACTCACATGCAAATTTAAAACAAAGCAAAAAGGCTTTTGAGAGAGAAATAGAAAATACTTAACTCATTTTTAAATGAAAAAATGGGGTTAGGAAGCTTCACACCACACAATCAAGCAATATATATAATTCTGATATATGCACGGACATCATATATACATATAATATATAATACTCTATAGGTATAATGATCATGTCCTCAATTTTTCCCCCAAAAGGAACAGATGAGAGAGGGGCAGGGGGCAGAGGAAGAAGAGGTGAGAAATTCGGGGGTAGGGGGAATATGAGGGAGAAAGGAGATGAGAAAGCACAAAGAAAAGAGACCCGATGGAGGGGCTATTGTTAAACCCTCGTGTACATCAGAGGTGTTTTTGATAGTTCTGATTAGGCCTCTGTAATTGAGAGCAGACTCTCTGGCTTGGAGTCTCTCTCATAAACCCACCAGCTCAGCCCCAGGTGCTGGTGGGTCTGCATGTTGGCGCCCACATCAGTACAGTCCCTGTGTGAAAAAAAAAAGAGAAAAGCTGGCTCTCCTGTAGGTCTGTACTGTCTGCATCATGCTGCAGGCATGTAGCACCCGGATAAATAATAATTCAGAGGACAGTGAGGGAGGCACTTTTTGACAAGGAATCATGTGAACATTTCTTACATGGTGTGTTGTACTGAAAACAAATGAAGGTAATGCACTTGCAAAATCCCAATACGGTTGAGAAAATTTTGTTTGAAAATCTTGCTAAATCAATACATTCCTCACAAGGACTTGAGAAGCCTTTAAAGCATCGGGGGTCAGAGAAGTACAAGCACCACAGTTTGTCCTACTCATTCTAAACCCCCAGATGTTGCCGCCTTAGATAAACACACCCTCTACTGATATCACCAGAACCTGAAAAGGCAAAGCCACGGTCAACATTGAAAAGAGGTCAATGGAAAAGTCTCCAGCCGTCAAAACTCGCCACTGCTAAGTGGCAGCTGGGAGGCTGATGGTGGCCCCAAAAAGCTCAGCAATAAACATCCAGGGCCGATGCACAGACCCTGGAAGGTGCATGAACAAGCCCAGTGCTTGGTGCCCTTGTGACCTGATGAAGGAGACAGATGAGCAAACCAGCAGTGAAAAGGCAGTGTCTTGAGTCACAGGCACAGGTAGGATGTGCTGAGGTGTGCAGGAGGAACAGGAGAAGAGGTGACTCCTGAGCTAAAGTCTTAAAGGAAGAGGAGGTACAGCAGCCTATGTCTCAATAAATGGCACTATCTGCTTCAGCCACAGAACCTAGGAGTCACCCTTGACCCCTCTCTTGACCATCCCACATCTGATGATTAGTTCTGTTGACTTTACTCCAAAATACATCCCAAATCAGTCTTCTGGTCTTCACACGACTTCCTAGCAGAAGCCTTTTCCTCTCTCCTCCAGACCCTGCCATAGCCTCCCAACCTGTACTTGCAGGCCGAATGTGTCCCTCTCTAAAATTCCTATGCAGAATCTCAAGGGTGACTGTATTTGGAAACAGGGCCTTTAAAGAGGTGATTAAGGGCCGGCCTGGTGGCGCACTGGAGAGTGTGCCGCTTGGGAGCGCGGCGGCGCTCCCGCTGAGGGTTCGGATCCCATGTGGAGACCGGTTCCCACTCACTGGCTGAGCGAGGTGCGGGTGCAACACCGAGGGTTGCGATCCTGTTGCCAGTCCCCGGTACGGGCGCGACACGGAGGGTTATGATCCCGTTACCGGTCAGTAAAAAAAAGACAAAAAAGGAAAAAAAAAAAAGAGGTGATTAAGTTAGAATGAGGCTGTTAGGCTGGACCCTGAGACCAATCTTGCTAGTGTCTTTATAGTGACAGATTAGGATGCACAATGAGACACCTGGGATGTGCTTGCACGGAGGGAAGACCATGTAAGGACACCGCAAGAAGAGGCCACCTGGGGCCGGCCCGGTGGCACACTGCTACAGTGCGCC
>NW_007733109.1:42456-43632 GCF_000696425.1 Galeopterus variegatus | reverse complement strand
AAAAAAAAAAAAGAAGAGGCCACCTGCAAGCTGAGGAGAGAGACCTCAGGAGAGACCAACCCTGCTGACACCTTGATCTTGCACCTCCAGTCCCCAGAACTGTGTGGCAATAAATTCATGTTGTTGAGCCACCAGTCTGTGATACTTTGTTACAAACTAACATGCTGTCTTCCTGCTTCCACTCTTACCTGCTAAAATCCACTGTCCAGCAGCAAGAGTGATCTCCGTGAAGCAGAAACCATACCATACCACTACCTGCTTAAAATCCTCCAGTGGCTTCCCCTAGATTTAGAAAAAAATATAAATCCCTTGTCTTGGTCCAAGAGATGGGCAGTGCAAATTCCACTTTCAGATTGAATGTCACTTCCTCAGGGAGGCCTTCCGTGATACTCAGTGTAAAGAGCCCACCAGACACTCTCAAGCATATTTATCTGGTTGTTTCCTTCTATGCCATTCCACTAGAACGTAAGAGGCTTCATTCTACCTCCAGAGCCTTCACTGGTCACATTCTGTCTCTTGAGCTCAAAATGCAGTAGATTCTCAATTTTTGAGAATGAAGATGAGTAAGAGCAGAGTGATGACCTGTTAGAGAATTGCATGTAGTCCAGGTTGGCCGGAGGAGCCTGGAAAAGCAGACAGGAGTCAGAATGTAAAAATTCTTATGTGCTGTGCTAAGGGATGCTGACAATATCATGGCAGAGCAGGGTGGATACCCACCCCCCACCCCCTGACTGCAGGTCCGCTGTGTCTGTGCCTCTTCTGGTCAACGCCTCCTTAATTGATACAGAGTGTTGCAATTGAACAGTCATCCAGTCACAGACTTTGCTTTATAAGGGGGCTCGGGAGTCCTGTGAGAAAGAATCCCAGCCCTGCCCACCACTACACTAGGAGCAAACACCCACTAACCTGGCTGGCGGACTCTGGGGGTGGGGTGGGTCGGGGTTGGAGCTGACAGAAAGTCACCAGGTAAAGAATGACTGGTAGAGTGGGCCAGACTAGGTGACTTGTCCTGAGTGTTTGTCCTCAGGGGGTGAAGGAGGTTGGATACAGCATAAAGTTCAAATCCACACCTCCACCACCCATCCCAGAGTCCCTACACGCCAGGGAAGAGGAGAGATCTCATGGGAAACTGGCAAGAAATGTCTCACGAAGGGCCCTAGTCCCTCTGTAGTGGGC
>NW_007733109.1:38447-42120 GCF_000696425.1 Galeopterus variegatus | reverse complement strand
GATCTCATGGGAAACTGGCAAGAAATGTCTCACGAAGGGCCCTAGTCCCTCTGTAGTGGGCCTTTCCTGGGAAAGACACACCTTCCAGCTGGGAAAAAAGAATGAGCTTCAGAGGCAAAGCAAATGGTATTCATAGGGGGAAAATCTCTCAGCAACAGGAAAGAGAAGGCGGCAGCCTGGTCACCACGGTAGGGCCCTGGCAGCCCCTCTCTCAGCCCCAGAGATGCCAGCAGAGACGGGACTGAGGAAAGGGGGAGCAGCACCTAGACGAGAGGGAAGCCAGGGGGGGAGGTGGGTGCTGCCTCCCGGGAAGCTGTCCTCTCCCCACCCTAATGGGGACGTGCAGAGGGACTTGGAACAGATGACTGGGGACACTTGTAAAATGACCCTACCTAAGACCCTAGTCAACAGGGCTAACAGTTACAAGATTTCAGATTTGAGGGAACCACTAAAATTTCAAAATGAGAAGACATTAATGTTTTAAAATATCCCTCTTGATGCCAAATAGAAGATGGGCCAGAGGGAGAACCTGGAGCTCTGTCCCCATGTAGATGGGGAGCTCTGGGCCTCTCCATCTTCCCAAGAATTCTAAAAACCAGCACACTGTGCGAATTCCTACTCAGTTTCACCAAATGACTTTTATGATTCCCGAGACTTGAATTCTAAAAACCAGCACACTGTGCGAATTCCTACTCAGTTTCACCAAATGACTTTTATGACTTTTCCTCTCTCCTCCAGACCCTGCCATAGCCTCCCAACCTGTACTTGCAGGCCGAATGTGTCCCTCTCTACTCTTGGGTAAATACCTGCAGAATTGCATGTTAAGTTTATGTTTAACCTTTTAAGAAAATGCAAGATTATTTTCTCAAGTGGCTGTACCATTTTACATACCCACAAACAATGTATCAAGGTTCCTGTTTCTCTATATCCTCACCAACACTTGACATTTTATATAAATTCACATGGTAACTAACTGCTAGACTAAAAGATTTCCTTCATTTACCATTACTAGAAAACCCATCTCCATTAAAAGAAGAAAAAAAAGCAATGATGTGATATCTACAGACAGAGTTTGTAAAAATATCTCAATACTTAATAGGGATATTCTGTTTTCAGTTAGAAATTGTGTGCTCCAGCCTGATAAACCATCTTAATCATCAAATTTGGCCCTGAAAGACTCAATCGTTTCCAAACATCAAATCAACTCTCTGAGAACAAAGATTTGTCAATTTACTATTTTAAAAATCTGAGACAAGTCCTGACAGCATTTTTTAAAGTCAAAACTGGTTTAAGCAACAGAAATATTTGAGCAACATTGTTTTAATAAGCTTATAGTCTCAGAAAGTGATGATGGTAGAGGTCATTGGGATATAATTTCTACATGCATGTATTTTAGGAGTCAGACTCGTGATTTTGTATATGATATGTTTGTGTGCATTGGGATGGGGAGGGGCAAGGCAGACAATATGCATATACTTGTATATTTCATGTACTAGAGACATTGTCAAGATTCTAATAGAATGCCCCTAGAATCTCATTAGTCTTGAGGTTATGGGTCAAACAAAATGTAATTATAATATGTGCACATTATAATAAACCACTCTGCTTGGTTTTACTTTTATAAAACATAAAGGAATTGACAATATTCCTTTGGTTCGGTTTCTAAACTTCTGCTGCCTAAAAATTTGGATATATTAACAACAATTTGGATATATTAATACACATTAATGCAAGATCCTATTAAAAAGTCATAGAGAAGGAACAATTACTTTTGTTTCTGACAATACATCTTTTCCTGGCTAGCCCATAATGACTTCAACCACATCAGAGAAGGACAAGATAATAGCTACAGTCTATAGGGCTGGTTCTCCTACAGTCCACTAAGCATATTCTCCTACAAAATGGCAAAAGGTCATATATAAAATCAACAGTGAAAATATTGGGGGTGGTGGTGGTAAATATTCTGCAAGAAAATTTACTGCTGGAATTAAATATATTTCATCAGCATCAGTACCAATTATCCAATTACACAATACATTTTGAAACACAGTTGGCCAGCTGTACCACTTACTGTAACGTAAGGGCTGACACCAGAACAAACTCCAGCTATGTCCAGCTTTTAAAAAAAACCAACCAAGAGGCAAAAGGGATTAGAAAATTTCTTGATGGTTCTACCACACAACCTTCTCCATGAATATTTAACCTTCAGGTGTTTTTTAAAAAATAACTTTTTTGAGGTATAATTTATATAAAATTCACTTTCTGTAAGTGTAAAATCCAATGATTTTTGGTAAATTCATGGAGTTGTGTAATTATCACATTACTACCATGATCCGGTTCTAGAACATTTCCAAAACGTTCCTTTGTGCCCCACCGCAGTCAATCTTCATTCTTAATCCCATGCTCAGGGAACCACTGACCTGTTTTCTGTCTCTATAGAATTGCCTTTTCTGGACATTTTATATAAATTGTCCTGTAGTCTTTCCTGCCTGCCTTTTTCCTCTTAGCATAATGCTTTTAAGTTTCATGCATGTTGTAATGTCTACCAATAGTTCATTTTTTAAATTGCTGAATAGAATGTTAGTGTGTGGATATACCACATTTTGTCTATCCATCCACCAGCTGATGGACATTTGGACAGTTTACAGTACTGAGCTACTATAAATAATGATGTTATGAACATTCACATTCAAGTCCTTGTGTGAACATATGTTCTCATTTCTCTTGGGTAAATACCTGCAGAATTGCATGTTAAGTTTATGTTTAACCTTTTAAGAAAATGCAAGATTATTTTCTCAAGTGGCTGTACCATTTTACATACCCACAAACAATGTATCAAGGTTCCTGTTTCTCTATATCCTCACCAACACTTGGCATTTTCAGACTTTTTGATTACAGTCATTCTAGTGGGTGTGTAGTAAATTAAATCTTACTGTGATTTTAATTTGCATGGGAAATGCAACTATTGAACACCTTTCCAAGTATGCATTAGTACATCTTCTTTGATGAAATGACTAAATCTTCCACTGATTTTTTAATTGGGTTGTTGTCTTCTTATTGTTTAGTTGATCGACCCAACTATATGCTGCGTACAAAAGACCCACCTCACCCATAAAGACTCACATAGATTAAGAGTGAAAGGATGGAAAAANTTTTGTTATGATGGCCTTAGCCGACTAACACACCGTCTTTTCAGGTTCCCTATTTTTCTATCCTCTTATGATAGTATGTGATTTGGATACTGTGTTGTAGAATAAGTCTAGTAGTTAAGCTTGTTAATTACATTGTTAAAATCTTATATAGAATTACTGATTTTATCTCCTTATAAATTTCTGGGTCATACATTAAAGTTTAACTGTAATGGTAGCTTTGTATATTTCTTCTTTATATTTCCATTTTTTGTTTCACATTTTTTGGGACTTTGCTAATGTTGTAGACTGAATGTTTTTGTCCCCCCCGCTGCCCCCAAATTTATATCTTGAGGCCTTCCCCAATGTGATGGTATTTGGCCGTGGGATTTTTGGGAGGTTATTGGGTAATGAGGATGGAGCCTTCATGAATGGAATTAGTGCCCTTATCATAAGATGAGCTTTCTCTCTAACATATGAGGATACAAACAAGGAGATGGCTGTCTGCAAACCAGGAAGAGGGCCCTCACCAGAACCTGACTACA
>NW_007733109.1:22581-37685 GCF_000696425.1 Galeopterus variegatus | reverse complement strand
ACAAACAAGGAGATGGCTGTCTGCAAACCAGGAAGAGGGCCCTCACCAGAACCTGACTACAATGGCACCCTGATCTTGAACTTCTAGTCTCCAGAACTATGAGAAATAAATTTCTGTTGTTTAAGCCCCCCAATCTATGCTGTTTAGTTATAGCAGCCCAAACTAAGATAGCTAATAAGTACATTTATATTTTAAATTGTTAAATCTTCCTGGAAAATTAATCCTTTTATCTTAAAATTTATTTCATCTGAAATTTATGTAGTTATACCAGCTTTCTCTAAGTTATTTGCCTGCTATATCTTTAATGACCCTTTTACCTCTAACCTTTTGTATCCTTATGTTTTTGGACTTTAGATTTTAAAATATATATGTATATTATGGCAATCTTTGACTTTTGCCTGGAATCTTTAGTACATATTTAATATAATTCCTGATATATTTAGATTTAAATCAACCATCTATGTCATTCTTTATATTTGTCCTTTTATTTTTTCATATGTAAATTTATTTTTATTTACCTTGCTTGAGATATTTGTTGGGCTTCTAGAATGTATGAGTGATTTTCATCAGTTCTGAAAAGGTCTCAGCCATTACCTTTTCAAATACTGCTCTGCCCCATTCTCTCTTTTCTTCTGATACTCCAGTTAAACATAAGTTAGATACACTCACTTGGCTTATCTTGACCTCTCTTTAATATTTTCCATTTCTTTCTCTCTTAGGATTACCTTTGGGTAAATTCTTCTTATCTATTTTCCAATTCATTAATTCTGTCTTTTATTAAGTCTAATCTGCTGTTTAAAAACACACATTAAATTTAAAAAATTTTTTATTGAACTAAGACATGTACTGAGTTTTTAAAAATTATAATTACTATATTTCATTTGTTGGAGTTCTGTTTTGGTCTTTGTCAAATCTGCTTATTTCGAAGTCTCTCATTTATTTTTTTATACATATTAAACATACTTATTTTATATCATATGTCTGATTCTCCCAGTAGATAAAGATTTTGAATATCTGATTCTACTATCAGTTGTTTCTGCTAATTCTAATTAATGGGTCTCTTTCCTTCTATGTTTGGTAATCATTTTATACTGTGAGATTCTTTTTAAAGTAAAGAATAAAAGCAGGTTCTTCAAGAATTGATTTGTATTTGTTTCTGTCAACCACCTGGGGACATTATTACCCTGGATTATTTGTCATTCTTACCTTTTTTCCCCCAGACATTCAGATAGTATGAATTCAGGATGCAAACCCACATAACATTTGTGATTGGAGGTTTCTTTTCTCTTTTATTCAGCACTACTTCTTCTTCTCAAATACACTTTTCCTTCTATTATTTCTATACTTTCTACCCAAAAGGTATTGTTTAGCCTGCTATCAGGCAGTTTAGCCCAGAAATATTTCTAAATTTTGGCTCAAGTCTGCAGAGCAACTGTGGCTTAGAAGGTATCCTTTCTGTAACTTCGCTGCTCAGTGGCACTGAGTACCTGTGAGCACATCATACCCTTCACAAACTCAGTGGGTTGACAAAGAAATTTCAGCCGCAGTAATACTAGGGTTCTGTGGATTTAACATTGTATGAATCACTTTCAATANAAAAAAAAAAAAAAGAGAGTTTTTAAAAAGTGTATTCCAGATACAAACCTTCTATCAGATATACAAATATATGCAAATATTTGATTGGCAGTTAGATATAGATAGATTGATTCTGGGTACAAGTTATGTATCAGATTTGCAAATATTTTCTCATCCTGTGATTTTTTAAAAATTTTATTGATCATGTCTTTTGAAGAGCAAAGGTTTTTAATTTTTATGAAGTCCAAATTATATATATATGTATGTATGTATGTATTTTTTTAATGAATTGTGACTTTGGTGTCTATATAAGAAACCATTGGCTAACCCAATGTCACAAAGAGTTTCTTCTATGTTTTCTTCTAGAAGTTTAGAGCATTAGCTCTTGCATTTAAGTCTACAGTTTATTTTGAGTTGATTTTTGTGAACGTTGTAAGGTTTAGGTGAAGGTGTTATTTTTTTCTTATGAAATTGCCAATTGTTCTAGCGCCTGTTGTTGAAAAGACTGTTCTCTCTCCCACTGAACTGGCTCTGCACTATGATGAAAAAGCAGTAGACCGTAAGTGTAAGGATTTATTTCTGAACTCTAAATTTCGTTTCATTGGTCTATATGTTTATCCTATGCCAATCCTTCAGTCTTTGGGGAGAATTGTCATAATACTGAATATTCCAATTCATGAAATGTCTCTCCATTTATTTAGATTTTCTTAAATTTCTGTCAGCAATGTTTTCAATTTTCAGTGCAAAAAACTTGTTCTTCTTTGGTTAATTTTTTTAAAGTAATTTATTATTTTGGAAGCTAACGTGAATAGAATTGTTTCCTAATTCCATTTTTGGATTGTTTTGTAGAAAAACCATTGATTTGTATATGATGATCTTTTATTCTGGAACCTTGCTAAACACTCTTATTTGTTCTAGTAGCTCTTTTGTAGATTCTTTAAAATTTTCTACATATAGGATCTCATTATCTGTAAATAAAGACAGTTTTACTTCTTACTTTCCAATTTAGATGCCTTTAATTTCTTTATCTGCCTTTATTTCACTAGCTAGAAGCTCCAGTATGTTGTTGAATAGTAGCGGTGAAAGAACTCAGTTCACTATTTTTTTGTCATTGTTTGTTTTGTTTTTTTGACCTGTAAGGGGATCGCAACCCTCAGCACGGTGTGGTCTGCACCGCGCTCAGCCAGTGAGCGCACTGGCCATCCCTATTTAGGATCCAAACCCATGTCCTCGGTGCTACCAGCGCCGCACTCTCCCGAGTGAGCCACGGGGCCGGCCCCTCAGTTCACTATTAAGTATTACGTTAGCTGCAGATTTTTTTTACGTGCCCTTTATCAAGTTGAGGAAGCTCCCTTTTATTCCTTGTTTACTGTGAGTTTTTATAACGAATAGGTGTTGGATTTGTCAAATGCTTTGTCTGCATTTAACAAGATTATCACTAATTAATCATATGGGTTTGACCTTTATTGTATTAATATGGTAACATTAATATGGTAACAATTCACATTAGTTGACTCGGGGTGTTAAACTAACCTCGTAATTCTGGAATAAATCCCACTTGGTCATCATGTATCATCTTTTTTATATGTTGCTAGATTCAGTTTGCTAATTTTAAAAAATATTTTTGCACCTATGTTCATGAGGAATATTGGTCTTGTAGTGGATTGGATTATATCCCCCCAAAACTCATTGAAACTTGAATTGTGTCCCCCAAGTTTTATGTATTAGAAACTTAGCCCCCACTCTGACTGTTAAGAGGGTGGGAAATCCTATTATGGTCATTGAAAGGTGGAGTCTTGAAGAGGTGATTGGACTGTAGGACCGTGTAGTAGTGAATGGTTTAAAAATGGTGGTCACCAGTCCCCGGTCCGGTGCGGGGGCAACACTGAGGGTTGCGATCCGTTGCCGGACACGGAAAAAGACAAAAGACAAAAAAAAAAAAAAAAATGGTGGTCAGGGGTGTGGTTCTGAGGGCTTTAACAGGAGAGCACAAAAGAGTCTGTCTTTCTCTTTCTGCTCTCTCTGTTTCCACCATCTTGCAATGTGAGACCCCCTGGGTCACTGTCGGCTCTGCCAGATGGAATTTGGACTTCCCAACCTCAGAAACTGTAAGCAATAAATGTCATTTTCTTTATAAATCACCCAGTTTCAGAGATTTTGTTATAAGCAACAAAAACGGACCAATACGGACCTGTTGTTTTCTTTTCTTGTGACTCTTTGTTTAGCTTTGGTGTTGAAGTGACCCTGGCCTCATAGAATGCATTGGGAAGTGTTCCTTCCTTCCCTATTAAAGAATTTGTCTAGAATTTGGATTATTTCTTCTTTAAATAGCTCATAGAATTCACCAGTAAAGACCTGGACTTGGGACCACCAGTAGAGACTTGGGACTTCGATTTTCTCTGTGGGAAGATTTTTAGGTAGTGTTTCAGTCTCTTGTTATGTTTCTAGTCAGATTTCCTGTTTCTTCTTGAGTTAATTTTGGTAATTAATGCCTCTCTGGGAATTTGTCCTTCTCGTCTAAGTTGTCTAATTTATTGTCATGAAGTTATATCATATTTCCTTATAATTCTTTTCCTTTCCATTAGGTCAGTTGTGACATCCCCTCTTTCATTTCTGATTTTGACAATTCGTTTCATACCTCTTTTCTTTTAAGCCAGTATAGCTAAAGGCTTATCAATTTACTTTATCTCTTCAAAGAAGCCACTTTGGTTTTATTGGTCTCTCTATTGTGTTTTTGCTTTCTATTTCATTGATTTCTTACCCTTATCTTTCTTATTTCCTTCCTTCTTGCTCTGGGTTTAATACATCATTGATTCGAGATTTTTTCTAATAGAGGTGTTTAGAGCTACACATTTCCCTCTTAGTACTGCTCTGGTTACATTCATAATTTTTGGTATATTATATTTTCATTTGCATTCAATTCAAATTATTTTCTAATCTTTCTTTTGATTACTTCTTAAATCCAAAGCATATGTATAACTGAGAATTGTATTTAATTTCCATACATTTGGGGGATGTTCTCAAATTTCCATCGGTTATTTATTTCTACTTTAATTCTGTTGTGATTGAATACTCTCTATTTAAAAAAATTTATTAAGTCTTGTCTACCTGGAAAAATATTCTTTTGCACTTGCAAAGAATATTTATTATGCTGTTGCTGGGTTGAGTGTTCTATGAAATCCATTTAGGTTAAGTTTGATAGTGTTGCTCGAGTCTCTATGTATTTGCTGATTTTCTGTTTGGTTGTCCTATCGATTATTGAGAATGGGGTATTGAAATTCCCAACTGTGATGAATTTACCATTTCTTCTTTCTTTCTGTCACTTTTGGTTCATGTATTTTGGGGTACTGTTGTTAGATATGTATACATTTATAGTTGTTATATATTCCTTATATACTATCTGCTCATCATTATGAAATGTTCCTCTTTGTCTCTAGTAATGATTTTTTAAATTTTATTTTTAATCAACAAATAATAATTATATATATTTCTGGGGTACAATGTGATGTTTTGATATATGTTTACATTGTGATTAAATCAAGATAATTACTACATCCATAATCTCACATATTTTTTGTGGTGAAAACATTTAAAATTTACTCTTTTAGTAATTTTGAAATATGTAATGCATTATTATTTATCATAGTCACCATTGTGAGCAATAGATCACTAAAGCTTATTCCTCCTGTCTAACTGAAACTTAGTATCCTTTGACCAACACCTCCTCTTCCCTATCCACCTCCCAACCCCAGCCTCTGGTAACCACCGTTCTACTCTCTACTTCCATGAATTTCACCTTTTTAGATTCCACATATAAGTGAGATCAGGTGGTATTTGTCTTCCTGTGCCTGGCTAATTTCACTTAGCATGTACTTCAGGTTTATCCATGTTGTCACAAATGACAGAGTTTTCTTCTTTTTTAAGGTGAGTAGTATCCCATATTTTCTTTATTCATTCATCTATTGATGAATGCCTGGGTTGCTTCTATATCTCAGCTATTGTGAATAATTTTGCAATGAATATGGGAGTACAGGCATCTCTTTGGCACAGTTATTTCAATTCCTTTGGATATATACCCAGAAGCGAGATTGCTGGATCTCTAGTTATAATTTCCACTTGAAGTCTATTTTGTCTGATATTATTATAGACAGTCAAATTTTCTTACAGTTACTATTTGCACAATACATCTTTTTCTATCTCTTTACATTTAATCTATTTGTGTCTTTGACCCCATAGTGTGTTTGTCATAGACTGCAGGTTTTTAGATCTTGCTTTTTCATCCATTTGGCAAACTCTGTCTTTTTATTGGAGTATTTAGTTCATTCACATTTAACGTAATCATTGATTTGGTTGAATTTACATCTATCCTTTTGCTATTTGTTTTCCATGTGTCTCAAGTCATTTTTGTTCCTCTAATTCTCCTTTACTACTTTCTTTTGCATTAAATAAATATTTTCTGGTGGGCCATTTTAATTCCTCTTTTTATCTTTTAATTCTTTTTTTAAAGTTATTTTTTAAATAGGGATTACCATATGCATCTTATAACAACCTACTTTAATTTAATCCTGGTAAAATATAGCAACTTTGCTTCAGCATAGCTCAATTTCCTCCCTCCTCCTTTGTGTTATTATTATCAGACATATTACATGTATATATGTCATAAACAAGTGTTATAATTATTGCTTTATACAATTTTAAAAAGAACTTAAGAAATGAGAAAAATAAATTTATCCTCTTTTATATTTATCACGTATTTGCTATTCCTAACCCTTAACTTTTCTCCCCACATATTCTCTTTCTAACCATCTGCATTAGTCTATTTCTGTTGCTTATAACAAAATACACAGAACTGGGTATTTTATAAAGAAAATGAAATTTATTGCTTACAGTTTCTGAGGCTCGGGAATCCAAACTCCAGGGAACACAGCTGGTAAAGGTGTTGGCTGTGGTGACAGTGACCCCTCACATTGCATGATGGTGGAAGCAGAGGGAGAAGAGAGACCAACCTCCTCATTCACTCTCCTTATAAAGTCCCCAGAACCATGCCTCTGACCACCATTTTTAATCCATTCACTATGGCATGGTTCTACAACCTAATCCCCTTCAAGGCCACACCTTTCAATTACCATAATAGGATTTCCCACCATCAACAGTCACAGTGGAGGCCAAGTTTCTAATACATAAAACTTGGGGGACACAATTCAAGCTTCAGTGAGCTTTGGGGGGACATAACTCAATCCACTACACTATCTCTTTTACTTCTTTCAAAATGGCCCAGCCACAGGAAAACATGGCAATAACAACAGAAAACATCCTGAACCTAAAAGCTGTCCAGAGTTAGATTTCTGATATGAATTCTGAAAGTGAGAAACTTTTTCAAAAATGTTTCAAGTACCATCTTCCTAAATAGCTTCTTCCTAGAAACAGTCTTCCTGAATAAAATTAAAGAGCAATGCAACTTCTCATTACACATTCTTCTGTTTTGAAGGTAACTTACTACAACTCACAAATCTCATCCTTGAATAGTTGCTGATTTACTTCTTCCCCCATATATTCCTGGTGACCTCATTGCTGTGCATTTCTAACATCTAGGTGTTCCTCTTTACCTCTCAGTGAGCTGGTTCATTTTCAAGATGTGATTACCTGAAATATTCCTCCTAGATATTTCTGAATGAGGTAGTCAGCAGGAGGATACCTTTCTGGAATACAACAACTGAGCCCAGACTCAAACCTATTTTAAGCACCACTCTGGAAGAACATCCTTCAGTATTCAAATTGTTCCAACTCTGGGATAATTCGATGAAGTCTTAAACTTCTAAGATTGCATTCCAAAAAAACAATTATTCTTGGGCCTGATAAAACTTGGCTAAATATTTTATTAAGATATAATTATGGTTTCAGGACAGCAATAAGAAAATATCTCAACATGTCATATCTGTTTAAGTGTATATATAAACCTACGTATGCCATTGTTTCATCAACATTAATAGATATTTGCTGTCTATGTTTTTCTGTTGTTACTATTACTGCGGGTGGTTTGGGGTTTCTAAACATACTGCCCGTACAACTTCCCACCGCTGAAGAATAGAAATCTAATGTTTATAGGTATGATATCCTTGATAATAGGATCTGCATAATTCACAGTCAGAAAGAAAGAAGACAGAGACAGAAGGAAGGAAGAAAGGGGGGAGAGATGAAAGGGGGGGAGGGAGGAAGGAAGAGAAAATATAAGCTAAGAAATGCTAGTGAGAGTTGGGAAGGAATAACCTGCGTCTGGGTTCTTTGCTTGATCTAATTTCTACCTGAGAAAGTGAAACCATGGAGCCCTGAAGTGGAGCAAGTCTAGAGAATGCAGTTCAGACGAGAGCCAAAAGAGGTTGTATATTAGCCACCAAGGTGCTTTGATTAAAAAAGGTAAAAAGGACATTCTTCTGCCTCTAAACAAAAGGCCCATTGAAATGGAAACCAATGATTTCTTCAGGAAAATAGAAAGGGTTTGATGCGGAAAATGACTAACATCCTACACAGCCATATTTTGTTATTGGCAAACAGAAAGCAACAGTTCAAAATTTATCAAGCTTATCAGTTCCACCTAATTAAGGATGCAGCCAGAGGGCACAGTAAACAAAACTCTAATCACTCACTCCTGAGCTCCCGGCCCCAGCAGAATCTAATCTCCTTCTGAAATTTCAGGGCTCGGTGGTCTCTGCTCATCCTGTCCTTCATCAGAAAGGCGACCACATGGACACACTCTGCTTTGCTGAGGCCCAGGATGGAATTCTTTAGACTCCATCCCATTCTCACCGCCTGTGACAGACACTTGTTTCCAGCCCGACTACTGACAGAGCACACATGAAATGTGCATGTGATCCTTCAAGGAGAAAGGTCTATAGAACCTGGAGGAGGATAATTTAAGAGTTTCTGTTTCAATACTGCCACCATCTCCCACCCCATTTGTTTCAAAATGAAGCTCAACATTTTCCCAGAAAACCTCCCCTCTTGATGTAGAAGGTGTTTCAGTGTGAAAGTTATTGGTTCAGCCCATGGGAATCAAGAGAGGGTCTCTAAGGCTAAAGTGAGAAACAGTGGGAGTAACAGGTAAGTGCGAGTTCAAACACCCCCAGACCCCTTATCTGTCTTCATCTTCTACCTCCACCCCAAATACTCTTTTTCTTTGGAATTCACTTCTCATCCCCTTCCAGTCTATGGTCAGGGAGGAGAGAGATCTTTATGAAGGATGGTTGTCCCCAGGACATAGCTCTGTGTCACAGAGAAAAGGGGTGGCCTCAGGAGCCAGCAGCCAGGAGGAGCTGGCACGAGTCAGGCGGCAGGACGTCTCCAGCAAGGAGGGTGCACATTCCCGGGGGGCAGGTAGAAAGTCAGAGGCAGGGGCCGAGCCCGTGGCGCACTCGGGAGAGCGCGGCGCTGGGAGCGCAGCAGCGCTCCCGCCACGGGTTCGGATCCTATATGGGGATGACCGGTGCGCTCACTGGCTGAGCACGGTGCAGCCGGTCACAAAAAAAGGCAAAAAAAAAAAAAAAAAAGAAAGTCAGAGGCAGGAAATCCACTGCTCGGAGGAGTGGCCTGCAGCAGGGGTAGGGGTGAGCAAACAACCAGCCCACACCGCGAAGTCAGGGGTGCTGTTCCTCCAGGGACTTAAAGCATCAGAGAAAGGGACACCAGAAAGGGGGAGAATTGGAGGCAAACACCTGTGTGGGGCAGACCCTGTTCTGCACTCAGAGGGGGGCTGCAGACGCACCCTGGACCTGCCTCCCAACAAGGGGGAAGGGGTCCTACACTATTGCTTTGGATCCACTACAGCAGTGCCCTTTGCATTGTGAGTAACCTAATACGTGACTCCTGGGAATGGGGCTGCCCCTCTCCATGAGGCGGTGACAACCTGGAATCAGAAAGTCTAGAAAGACAGCGCGAAGAGAGATCAGAGAGCTCATCTCACCACCTTAGTTATACCGATACGGAAACGGACTCCCCGAAAGACTAAATGATGGTTCCCCCCAAAGTTACACCATTAAGAATTACAGAACTAGTTGAGTAACAAAACCGAAGCCCACCTCAGTACTTTCCACACAATCTGGTGTTATCTTCCCTTATGCCAGGCTCGGAGTTTCCACCTGTACACATTAGGCTGGCCTAGACCTGAGCATACTCTCCAGGTACTCTCTCATCTCAAAGAAATAGTTTGTTAATGGAGAAGTACATCAGGGCCAAATTATGGAAGACCTGGAATGCCAGCTTATGGAATTTGGATTTTTCCTGTAGGTAAAGATTCTTCACATGAAAATGTTCACACAAAGATGTCAAGACCCTGAAATTCTAGGTAAAGAGTGTGCATGTGTGCATGTGTGCACACACAGGTTTTCCTGGGAAGAGTTTTTGAAAAAATACTCAAATAGGTAAAGAACCACTGTTAGATAAAGGGGAGTTCAAGAACATTTTAAATCTGGAGAATGTTATGACCACAGAATCTTTTTCCCTGTATTCTTCTTTTAAATTATTACTTTTAACAACCACCCTCACTTACTTTTAAAGAAGTTAAGATTTTTTTCTATCCCTTTCACCATATCAAAGAAATATTATCTTACTAAGTATTAGAAACCCTTTGTGATCAAATACTTCTCAGAATATACCCCATATTCTTCCCAATTGGAGTCACACTGTCAAGGTGAGGAGACCTATTCACAGGTTCAGGTGTGCTGAGGAATTCATTTTGCGTAGGGCAGGCAGGGTAGAAAGAAGCGTTTTCCTCCCTAACAGAGAGTTCATCTGATGTTCTGGGAAAACATACTCCAGGGTCTTGTTTGCAGCTTTGTCTTTGGTCTTTTCACCATGCACAACTGGGAAATTTCCTACCCTTAGCCCATCTGCAGGGCTGACCTCACGAACACTGAAAGGTAGGAAAAGTTTGCCTTCATTGGTCTCTGCAAACTTTCTCGCTTTGGGCTTCTACAGTTTGAGTCTGACAGCCAAGGAGTTTGTGGTTTTCAAATCATAATGCTTGTCTCATTCTAAAATCCTCCTTTTAACACAGCCCTTTCCTCCCGTTTTATTGATATCTACAGCTTTTCCTCTATCACTTCCATACTGAGAAGCGGATCTCACAATCAGATTTAGGACATTTGTGACTTTGGAAATTTAAGTCAATGTGTCCCCTCTCCCAAAGGTGCTAAGAGTGTAGAATGTATCTCTAGTTGTAGAATAAACGGCTTTATCAGAGGGTAATATTGTCAGTGAACAAGTTGGAGAGGTTGAGAAGAAAGCTGCTTTGCCCATATGCACCTGTCAACTGTGCTACTGGGAATTTTCCTGCAGCACAAAAACAGTGTTTAGAAGGAAAACAGACAATCCTTACTCTCAAATGATTACACAATACTCACCACAGAATCTCTCCAAATACATATTTTAAATCTGTTGACAATTCTTCTCTAAGTACTCATGTGTATATACAACAAATCACTCTACTTAGCACTAAAAAAAAAAAAAAAAAAAAAGGCTAAGAGAAGAAAACTTCAGTTTCTACATGTAAAATGTTTATTAAAAAAAATGCAGACGTTGCTTGGCTCACAGGTCTAACCAGGCATGTAAAAGATCACTTTACACCAGGACTCCCACAAGGAACTCTGAGGAGCCAGGAGTCACAGGCTCACTTTTCACACAAGCCAGAGAATTGTTTAAATCCCTTCCACACAATTTGCAGAAATCCTGCTAATACAAACCATACTGTTTTGAGTTCAGTACATAGCAAACACAAAGTGACTCAGGCTTTTTAAAAAATACATTATTTCCTTATCAACCTTGACAGCAGGAACCAGAATACCATTTTGAACCTTGGAGGTGCCCAAATCCAGGCCCCACATCTTTTTTTTTTTTTTCCTTTTTATCTTTTTTACTGACCGGTAACGGGATCGATCGCAACCCTCGGTGTTGCACCCGCACCAGGCTCAGCCAGTGAGCGGGAACCGGTCTCCACATGGGATCCGAATCCTCGGCAGGAGCGCCGCTGCACTCCCAAGTGGCGCACTCTCCAGTGCACCACCGGGCCGGCCCGAGGCCCCAAATCTTTCGCCCGGTCTCTGGGGAATGCTCCCCTTCACCTTGAGTGTTTTGAAATAAGCAGCAGTCTCCTCCCATTCCCAGTTCAAATCTGGTACAGTTATTCCCTCTCTGCTTCATCCTGGCCAGAAGAGCTCTGCCAAGTTTTCTGTTTTTCTAAAGGCTAGACAAGTATGGCTTACAGAAATTCAGTCTGACAGCAAGGGAGTGTGTGGACTTCAAATCACATTGCATGTCTTGCTGTAGAATTCTAATATTGTAATCAAGACGTAATGTTTCTGTGAAATTTAATTTTGACCAACTAGGTACAAGCAACGGGCATTATCAAACAGGAAATTCCATAATTCAAATAGACCATTTATTTGTTTTTTGCATTTCAGAAAAATCCTCAATGGGATTTGAGTTTTTCCAGTTTTCTTCTACATTCATTGATCCGTTATGTAAAACACGAAGTCCCCCTCTGGCTTTAAATTCCATTATCTTGACAAGGGAAACATTATGCCTGCCTCTAGCACCAGGGAAGTAGAAAATCAATCGAAAGAGATGTTGGGTGCTTTGGGGTTCAAGATGGCAGAGTAAATATGTTTATGTGCCCCCTTCTCTTGAAAACAACCCCTCAAACCACCCAAAACAGCAAAGATAAGGAAACACGAAGTCTGTCTTTAATGAATTCAGAAGATATCTATACCTGCAACACCGTATAAAGACAGAAAGCAGATAGAGCGATAGTAAATACTTTGCAGAGGAGGGAGGGCTCAAACTTAAGTGTTGATAGAGATGATAATACCAAGAAATGAGCCAGTTTGCCTCCTCAGAAAACCAGAGAAGCACAGGTATTGGAGACATCCATTTTAGCACAAGGGAGGTCCATGCAAGAGGGGAGATACACACAGGGAAATTGTTTGGAATTCTGTATGGGAAACAAGTTGACCCTGGTCTCCTCCTCCACCCTTATTCAGGAGAACATCCAAACTGGAGAAAACTATAAATAAATAACTCCTCCCTCTCACTCCCCCCAAAAAAACTCAGAAGAAAAAAAGCAATGCAGAATGCAAAAGAAAACTTTAAGATATTATATTCTTGAAACAAGAGTAAGATGCTACGTTACAACAACAACAACAACAACAACAATAATAATAATAATTCTCAGCACTTAAGAACTCCTGGAAGTTAAAAATATGAGAACCAAAATCACAAATTTAATAAAGCAATTGGAACATAAAAGCAGAATTTTTAAAAATATTAAAGAGGACAACAGAAGCAAAAAGACAAAACAATAAGGGTTAAATAAGAATGTTCAACACCCAAAGAATAGGAGTTCCAGAAAAAGAAAACAGACAACATTAGGGAGACCGTTATAATAATAGTAATGATGACTATAGTAATAATATAAGAAAAAATCTACAACTGGAGGAAATAAAGCTGAAGCTCCAAACTGAAAATACCCATTGAGTGAATATCTTTTCTAAAGTGGCAAAGACACTGTGGGGAAAATAGGATAATTTAGTCAGGCTCCCTGGACATTTCTTGTAAACAAGTTGTGTGTGGGTGGAGTTAGTGCACATGTGCACCCATGTATCTTTCTAGTTAGTTGCTTTTGTATGTTCTTGAGTTTGTGAAGCAGTGCTGGCTGGCAGAGGTGGCCTCTAAGCTCTAAAAAAACATCATGTTTACTCTGCTGGCAGCTGCTCAGTTTCAGGTGTTTTTTTTTTTTTTTTTTGGACTTTGCTGTAGCAGTTGAGTTTCTGAGTTTCTCTGTGGACTGTTTGGCTCATAGTGTTGTGTGTGCTGAATAAAGACTATTCCTACTTCAGCCAAGACTCCAAAGACCATTTTGTCTGGTTACCTAGCTCACAGACTGGCATGTGAAGGGTTTGTGAACAGGCTCGAGGGGTCTGTGAGCTCCAGACCCTACCTCTAGCTCGACAGACACATTCTGCTATTTCAGAACTTTAGGAACAAAGAACAGATCCCAAACACTTCTAGAGAGGAAAAGACTGGGCTACATGCAAAGGATCTGTGACCAGAACAGCACTGTGCATTTCAGCAGCAAAACTAGAAGCCAGAGGATCATGGAGAAATGCAGGTGGGAATCATTAGGCAGATGAATCCTCAAACAGCAAGGGTGTTCAAAGGAGACTGTGCAACTACAAATATGACAAATATGCACCACAAAGTGCACAGCATAATAATAAAACATAATGTAACATAATGCAGAGACATACATTTTTAAAAAGTAAGATAACTAAATCAGGAGGGGGAAAGAGAGGAAGCAAAGAAGGTACAACAGTTAAAGTGCTAATGTGCCAAAATAGGAACACAGTAATGTCAAAAATTGACTACTCAAGATATGGCTTTATAGGTTATGGCAGATACACTTCTTATATCACCCATTCTATACTCCCCACCCCTTACATGCAGGTGAAGCCTGTGACTTGCCCTCCCACCTGCCAGATAAGGCAAAGGATTCAGCAGATGCAGCTAAAGTCCCAAAGTAGTTGAGTTGGAGGTAAGCAAAAAGGAGATTATCCCTGGTGGGCCTGACCTTATCTGTTGAAAGCCCTGAAAGAGAGATTTTCTGCTGGCCTGGAAGAAGTCAGCTGCCTGTGAGAGGGCTATGTGGCAAGGAACTACAAGTGGCCTCAAGCAGCTGAGAGCTGTCCCCGGCCCACAGCCAGCAAGGACACAGGGACCTCAGGACTATTCTAGTTGTAGTTGAGATAAGGCTTTTATTATTACTATTTGACTTTGAAAACTATATTTATGAATTATTTCTTAAAAAATATAATTTTTACAGAAGGTAACCTCAGGAAGATATAAAGATCATAGGACTTGTTTCAAATGAAATGGGATAATATATGTAAAACTGCTTGAAAAATAAAAAGAACTATACAAAGATAGAGCCTTGTAATTAAGTTAAGAAATTTCAGTCTGTTATGGACTGAATGTTTGTGTCTACCCCAAATTCATATGTGGAAGCTCTACCCATAGTGTGGCTGTATTTGGAGATGGGACCTCTACATAAATAATTAGTGTTAAATGAGGCCATAAGGGTGGGGCCCTGATCTAATAGGGTGAGTGTCCTTATAAGAAGAGACACCAAAGGGCTAGCATGTTCTCTCCCTCTCTCTTTCTGTCTTTCTCTCCTTCTACCCCTCCCTCCCTCCCTAAGAGCACAGTCACCAAGGAAAAGCCATGTGAACACATATGAAGAAGGCTGCCATCTGCAAGCCAGGAAGAGAGCCCTCACCAGAAACTGAATCAGCCAGAACTTTAATCTTGGACTTCCAGCCTCCAGAACTATGAGGAAATAAATTTCTGTTGTTTATGGGCCGGCCCGGTGGCGCACTGCTACAGTGCGCCGCTTGGGAGTGCGGCGGCGCTCCCGCCGAGGGTTCGGATCCCACATACAGACCGGTTCCCACTCACTGGCTGAGCGAGGTGCGGGCGCAGCAACC
>NW_007733109.1:0-21658 GCF_000696425.1 Galeopterus variegatus | reverse complement strand
GTGGCGCCCGGCTGCGGGGCGCCGCTTGGGAGTGCGGCGGCGCTCCCGCCGAGGGTTCGGATCCCACATACAGACCGGTGCGCTCACTGGCTGAGCACGGTGCAGCCGGTCACAAAAAAAGGCAAAAAAAAAAAGAAAGTCAGAGGCAGGAAATCCACTGCTCGGAGGAGTGGCCTGCAGCAGGGGTGAGCAAACAACCAGCCCACACCGCGAAGTCAGGGGTGCTGTTCCTCCAGGGACTTAAAGCATCAGAGAAAGGGACACCAGAAAGGGGGAGAATTGGAGGCAAACACCTGTGTGGGGCAGACCCTGTTCTGCACTCAGAGGGGGGCTGCAGACGCACCCTGGACCTGCCTCCCAACAAGGGGGAAGGGGTCCTACACTATTGCTTTGGATCCACTACAGCAGTGCCCTTTGCATTGTGAGTAACCTAATACGTGACTCCTGGGAATGGGGCTGCCCCTCTCCATGAGGCGGTGACAACCTGGAATCAGAAAGTCTAGAAAGACAGCGCGAAGAGAGATCAGAGAGCTCATCTCACCACCTTAGTTATACCGATACGGAAACGGACTCCCCGAAAGACTAAATGATGGTTCCCCCCAAAGTTACACCATTAAGAATTACAGAACTAGTTGAGTAACAAAACCGAAGCCCACCTCAGTACTTTCCACACAATCTGGTGTTATCTTCCCTTATGCCAGGCTCGGAGTTTCCACCTGTACACATTAGGCTGGCCTAGACCTGAGCATACTCTCCAGGTACTCTCTCATCTCAAAGAAATAGTTTGTTAATGGAGAAGTACATCAGGGCCAAATTATGGAAGACCTGGAATGCCAGCTTATGGAATTTGGATTTTTCCTGTAGGTAAAGATTCTTCACATGAAAATGTTCACACAAAGATGTCAAGACCCTGAAATTCTAGGTAAAGAGTGTGCATGTGTGCATGTGTGCACACACAGGTTTTCCTGGGAAGAGTTTTTGAAAAAATACTCAAATAGGTAAAGAACCACTGTTAGATAAAGGGGAGTTCAAGAACATTTTAAATCTGGAGAATGTTATGACCACAGAATCTTTTTCCCTGTATTCTTCTTTTAAATTATTACTTTTAACAACCACCCTCACTTACTTTTAAAGAAGTTAAGATTTTTTTCTATCCCTTTCACCATATCAAAGAAATATTATCTTACTAAGTATTAGAAACCCTTTGTGATCAAATACTTCTCAGAATATACCCCATATTCTTCCCAATTGGAGTCACACTGTCAAGGTGAGGAGACCTATTCACAGGTTCAGGTGTGCTGAGGAATTCATTTTGCGTAGGGCAGGCAGGGTAGAAAGAAGCGTTTTCCTCCCTAACAGAGAGTTCATCTGATGTTCTGGGAAAACATACTCCAGGGTCTTGTTTGCAGCTTTGTCTTTGGTCTTTTCACCATGCACAACTGGGAAATTTCCTACCCTTAGCCCATCTGCAGGGCTGACCTCACGAACACTGAAAGGTAGGAAAAGTTTGCCTTCATTGGTCTCTGCAAACTTTCTCGCTTTGGGCTTCTACAGTTTGAGTCTGACAGCCAAGGAGTTTGTGGTTTTCAAATCATAATGCTTGTCTCATTCTAAAATCCTCCTTTTAACACAGCCCTTTCCTCCCGTTTTATTGATATCTACAGCTTTTCCTCTATCACTTCCATACTGAGAAGCGGATCTCACAATCAGATTTAGGACATTTGTGACTTTGGAAATTTAAGTCAATGTGTCCCCTCTCCCAAAGGTGCTAAGAGTGTAGAATGTATCTCTAGTTGTAGAATAAACGGCTTTATCAGAGGGTAATATTGTCAGTGAACAAGTTGGAGAGGTTGAGAAGAAAGCTGCTTTGCCCATATGCACCTGTCAACTGTGCTACTGGGAATTTTCCTGCAGCACAAAAACAGTGTTTAGAAGGAAAACAGACAATCCTTACTCTCAAATGATTACACAATACTCACCACAGAATCTCTCCAAATACATATTTTAAATCTGTTGACAATTCTTCTCTAAGTACTCATGTGTATATACAACAAATCACTCTACTTAGCACTAAAAAAAAAAAAAAAAAAAAAAGGCTAAGAGAAGAAAACTTCAGTTTCTACATGTAAAATGTTTATTAAAAAAAATGCAGACGTTGCTTGGCTCACAGGTCTAACCAGGCATGTAAAAGATCACTTTACACCAGGACTCCCACAAGGAACTCTGAGGAGCCAGGAGTCACAGGCTCACTTTTCACACAAGCCAGAGAATTGTTTAAATCCCTTCCACACAATTTGCAGAAATCCTGCTAATACAAACCATACTGTTTTGAGTTCAGTACATAGCAAACACAAAGTGACTCAGGCTTTTTAAAAAATACATTATTTCCTTATCAACCTTGACAGCAGGAACCAGAATACCATTTTGAACCTTGGAGGTGCCCAAATCCAGGCCCCACATCTTTTTTTTTTTTTTCCTTTTTATCTTTTTTACTGACCGGTAACGGGATCGATCGCAACCCTCGGTGTCACGCCCGTACCGGGGACTGGCAACGGGATCGCAACCCTCGGTGTTGCACCCGCACCAGGCTCAGCCAGTGAGCGGGAACCGGTCTCCACATGGGATCCGAATCCTCGGCAGGAGCGCCGCTGCACTCCCAAGTGGCGCACTCTCCAGTGCACCACCGGGCCGGCCCGAGGCCCCAAATCTTTCGCCCGGTCTCTGGGGAATGCTCCCCTTCACCTTGAGTGTTTTGAAATAAGCAGCAGTCTCCTCCCATTCCCAGTTCAAATCTGGTACAGTTATTCCCTCTCTGCTTCATCCTGGCCAGAAGAGCTCTGCCAAGTTTTCTGTTTTTCTAAAGGCTAGACAAGTATGGCTTACAGAAATTCAGTCTGACAGCAAGGGAGTGTGTGGACTTCAAATCACATTGCATGTCTTGCTGTAGAATTCTAATATTGTAATCAAGACGTAATGTTTCTGTGAAATTTAATTTTGACCAACTAGGTACAAGCAACGGGCATTATCAAACAGGAAATTCCATAATTCAAATAGACCATTTATTTGTTTTTTGCATTTCAGAAAAATCCTCAATGGGATTTGAGTTTTTCCAGTTTTCTTCTACATTCATTGATCCGTTATGTAAAACACGAAGTCCCCCTCTGGCTTTAAATTCCATTATCTTGACAAGGGAAACATTATGCCTGCCTCTAGCACCAGGGAAGTAGAAAATCAATCGAAAGAGATGTTGGGTGCTTTGGGGTTCAAGATGGCAGAGTAAATATGTTTATGTGCCCCCTACTCTTGAAAACAACCCCTCAAACCACCCAAAACAGCAAAGATAAGGAAACACGAAGTCTGTCTTTAATGAATTCAGAAGATATCTATACCTGCAACACCGTATAAAGACAGAAAGCAGATAGAGCGATAGTAAATACTTTGCAGAGGAGGGAGGGCTCAAACTTAAGTGTTGATAGAGATGATAATACCAAGAAATGAGCCAGTTTGCCTCCTCAGAAAACCAGAGAAGCACAGGTATTGGAGACATCCATTTTAGCACAAGGGAGGTCCATGCAAGAGGGGAGATACACACAGGGAAATTGTTTGGAATTCTGTATGGGAAACAAGTTGACCCTGGTCTCCTCCTCCACCCTTATTCAGGAGAACATCCAAACTGGAGAAAACTATAAATAAATAACTCCTCCCTCTCACTCCCCCCAAAAAAACTCAGAAGAAAAAAAGCAATGCAGAATGCAAAAGAAAACTTTAAGATATTATATTCTTGAAACAAGAGTAAGATGCTACGTTACAACAACAACAACAACAACAATAATAATAATAATAATTCTCAGCACTTAAGAACTCCTGGAAGTTAAAAATATGAGAACCAAAATCACAAATTTAATAAAGCAATTGGAACATAAAAGCAGAATTTTTAAAAATATTAAAGAGGACAACAGAAGCAAAAAGACAAAACAATAAGGGTTAAATAAGAATGTTCAACACCCAAAGAATAGGAGTTCCAGAAAAAGAAAACAGACAACATTAGGGAGACCGTTATAATAATAGTAATGATGACTATAGTAATAATATAAGAAAAAATCTACAACTGGAGGAAATAAAGCTGAAGCTCCAAACTGAAAATACCCATTGAGTGAATATCTTTTCTAAAGTGGCAAAGACACTGTGGGGAAAATAGGATAATTTAGTCAGGCTCCCTGGACATTTCTTGTAAACAAGTTGTGTGTGGGTGGAGTTAGTGCACATGTGCACCCATGTATCTTTCTAGTTAGTTGCTTTTGTATGTTCTTGAGTTTGTGAAGCAGTGCTGGCTGGCAGAGGTGGCCTCTAAGCTCTAAAAATACATCATGTTTACTCTGCTGGCAGCTGCTCAGTTTCAGGTGTTTTTTTTTTTTTTTTTTTGGATTTTATTTAAAAAGAAAATAATTGACAAGAACTACATGAATACATTCTCATAGAAAATTTATAAAGAAAACGTCCCTTAAAACTAATCAAAATAATGGTTGGATGTGTATCACTCTAGACATTTTTCTATGCATTTATCTCTATACCTAAACATATCAATATGTAGTTTTTTGTGTGTGTATAGATGCGGGGGAAATAGGATAATTTAGTCAGCCTCCCTCAACATATCTTGTAAACAAGTTGTGTGTGGGTGGAGTTGTGCATATGTGCACCAATGTATCTATTTAGTTTTGTAGCTATTGTGTGTTCTGCAGTTTGTGAAGCAGAGCTGGCGGCAGAGCTTGCATCTAACAATACAACATGTTTACTCTGCTGGCAGCTGTTCAGTTTTTCTTTGGATTGCCAGTAACAGTTGAGTTTCTGAGTTTCTCTCTGGACTGTTTGGCTCATAGTGTTGTGTGTGCTGAATAAAGACTATTCCTACTTCAGCCAAGACTCCAAAGACCATTTTGTCTGGTTACCTAGCTCACAGACTGGCATGTGAAGGGTTTGTGAACAGGCTCGAGGGGTCTGTGAGCTCCAGACCCTACCTCTAGCTCGACAGACACATTCTGCTATTTCAGAACTTTAGGAACAAAGAACAGATCCCAAACACTTCTAGAGAGGAAAAGACTGGGCTACATGCAAAGGATCTGTGACCAGAACAGCACTGTGCATTTCAGCAGCAAAACTAGAAGCCAGAGGATCATGGAGAAATGCAGGTGGGAATCATTAGGCAGATGAATCCTCAAACAGCAAGGGTGTTCAAAGGAGACTGTGCAACTACAAATATGACAAATATGCACCACAAAGTGCACAGCATAATAATAAAACATAATGTAACATAATGCAGAGACATACATTTTTAAAAAGTAAGATAACTAAATCAGGAGGGGGAAAGAGAGGAAGCAAAGAAGGTACAACAGTTAAAGTGCTAATGTGCCAAAATAGGAACACAGTAATGTCAAAAATTGACTACTCAAGATATGGCTTTATAGGTTATGGCAGATACACTTCTTATATCACCCATTCTATACTCCCCACCCCTTACATGCAGGTGAAGCCTGTGACTTGCCCTCCCACCTGCCAGATAAGGCAAAGGATTCAGCAGATGCAGCTAAAGTCCCAAAGTAGTTGAGTTGGAGGTAAGCAAAAAGGAGATTATCCCTGGTGGGCCTGACCTTATCTGTTGAAAGCCCTGAAAGAGAGATTTTCTGCTGGCCTGGAAGAAGTCAGCTGCCTGTGAGAGGGCTATGTGGCAAGGAACTACAAGTGGCCTCAAGCAGCTGAGAGCTGTCCCCGGCCCACAGCCAGCAAGGACACAGGGACCTCAGGACTATTCTAGTTGTAGTTGAGATAAGGCTTTTATTATTACTATTTGACTTTGAAAACTATATTTATGAATTATTTCTTAAAAAATATAATTTTTACAGAAGGTAACCTCAGGAAGATATAAAGATCATAGGACTTGTTTCAAATGAAATGGGATAATATATGTAAAACTGCTTGAAAAATAAAAAGAACTATACAAAGATAGAGCCTTGTAATTAAGTTAAGAAATTTCAGTCTGTTATGGACTGAATGTTTGTGTCTACCCCAAATTCATATGTGGAAGCTCTACCCATAGTGTGGCTGTATTTGGAGATGGGACCTCTACATAAATAATTAGTGTTAAATGAGGCCATAAGGGTGGGGCCCTGATCTAATAGGGTGAGTGTCCTTATAAGAAGAGACACCAAAGGGCTAGCATGTTCTCTCCCTCTCTCTTTCTGTCTTTCTCTCCTTCTACCCCTCCCTCCCTCCCTAAGAGCACAGTCACCAAGGAAAAGCCATGTGAACACATATGAAGAAGGCTGCCATCTGCAAGCCAGGAAGAGAGCCCTCACCAGAAACTGAATCAGCCAGAACTTTAATCTTGGACTTCCAGCCTCCAGAACTATGAGGAAATAAATTTCTGTTGTTTATGGGCCGGCCCGGTGGCGCACTGCTACAGTGCGCCGCTTGGGAGTGCGGCGGCGCTCCCGCCGAGGGTTCGGATCCCACATACAGACCGGTTCCCACTCACTGGCTGAGCGAGGTGCGGGCGCAGCAACCGGGTTGCGATCCCGTTGCCGGTCCCGGTCCGGTATGGGCGCGACACTGAGGGTTGCAATCCAGCAACCGGGTTGCGATCCCATTGCCAGTCCCGGTCCGGTATGGGCGCGACACTGAGGGTTGCAATCCGTTGCTGGACACGAAAAAAGACAAAAAGGAAAAAAAAAATTTCTGTTGTTTAAGCCACCCAGTCTGAGATATTTTATTATGGCAGAATGAGCTGCCTAATACACAATCTAAAGCTCCAGTGGGCCACCCCCATCTGGGGCTGACTCTTTCCACTCCACCCGAAGACCAGGAATCCTATCATGGAACTGCCTGGAAAATAATTCAGGCAATCCAGATGTGGAAATAGTCAGTGTCTCTCACCTCAGGACCTCCAGGAGTCATTCAGATAATCCTGATGACTTAGGTGGTCTTCCCTTCCCTATTCCAGTTTCTCCCCAGCTCTCCCTATCTCCCTCCCACCTGCAATCATCTCTTCCAAAGCAGTGACCTTCACACTAAACCTGTAAAGGAGCACCTGTTTTCTGATGTGGATGGAATGTCAGATCAAGTTGCAGAAAAAGGGACATGAGTGGTTCTTCAGCAAGGTCTCTGAGCTCACGCCACCCTAAATTCCAGCAGCATCTTATTGCAGCGATTCTCAAGGGGGAGGGGAGAAGCACGCCCCCTCTCAGGAGAGGGCATCAGAAAACAGAGATCAGATACATACAGTTGGCAGAAGCACATGGAATTGATCGAATGTTTATTAACAAAAACTAAAAAAAAGTAAAGTTCAATAAAATCGGCTTGGCTGGTGGGTATACACAAAGGACAAAGTAAGAAAGTGTTATCTGGGTTTGAAAAAGTTATGAAACACAGCATCACTGCAACTCAAAGAGAAAATTTAATAAGAATTCATAGGGAATTAATCATAACATTGAACTACAACCTCCCCCACCTGGAGAGCAATCATTTAATCAACAATGCTGCATTTTTTTGCAAAACCTTTTGTAATACCACTGGATGTAAAAACAGGAGGCAACAGCCTGGCAACTCCCTAGTTCTTACCAATTCTGGAGACATCTCTCTAGGAATTCAGCAGAGTTGAGTTCACTTTTCAAAAATGGAAAAATAGACCAAGTGGTTTTTATAGGTTGAACTGTGTCCCCTATCCCCAACCCCCACAAAAAGAATATGTCAAAATCCCAACCCTCTGTACCTCATAATGTAACCCTATTTGGAAACAAGGTCATTGCATATAGTTAGGTTAGGATGAGGTCATACTGGTCCCTTAATCTAACCTGACTGAAGAGGAAAAGACATACAGATGTACTGACACCTGAACGGGAATGCCATGTGACATCGGAAGCAGAGACTAAAGTGATGCCTCTACAAGCCAAGGAATGCCTGGGTCTGCCAGAAGCCAAGGAAGGATCCTCCCCTAGAGCCTTCAGCGAGAGGTCATGGCCCTGCTGACACCTTACTTTCAGATTCCTGGCCTCCAGAACCATGAGACAATAAGTTGCTGCTGTTTTAAGCCACCCAGTTTGTGGTTCCTTGTTATGGCAGCCCTAGGAAACTAACACAAGTGGTAAGAGACTTATGGGCAACTTTCTCCAATAAATTGTAGTTAATGCAATGATTCGTTATACAGTCGATCTGGTTGAGAATTATGAGGATTCATGGAAGCTGGTGAGTTTCCTGTGCTACAAATGGAGCAAATGCTTCATTTCAGAAATAAGAGCAGTGAGATCTCTGCTGGTGGAGATGTTCAAGCAGAGACGGATGTCCTCAGCAGGATTCAGACTAAGCCTTTTTGGTTGTGTCTTAAAGAGAAATACAGGTATTTGGCAAGTTATGCCAAAAAGCCTGGCATATGTCTTACTCATTTATATACTTCCTACCAGGAAAATATTGAAGGCCCCCTGACATAGACTTTTACCAATTCTTTCAAAATTAAGAATGAGGTATTGAGTACTTATGTTCCAGATTATATGTTAGTTTTCTTTTACATTTAAGTTATATTTAACCATGTGCATTTACTACAGGATGTGCTGCATTATCATGGCTAAGGTACTATGATAAGGACCTTCTAGAAAAACAATGCAGCTTGCCCATGAAAACCAGCCTGCATAGGCAGAGAAATCACATTTGTGGCTTGTGTATCATCTCGACTCGTATGATGCTCACTCGCAGACAGGAGACAATCTGTGATCTTGTCCTAATCTCTGCAGAGGTGGGCCAGGGAGAAGTTCCAATACCAGAAATTGGAGTGGAAGTGGCAGACCACATGTGCAACCTGCAGCGATGGAGGACGCAGGGCATTATTATTCGGTGTTGCTCATTTAGACTTTCTGGCAAGCACCATGCAGACAGAGGCCATGCTGCATGCACTGAGATCTAATTAAGGCAACGGGCTATTTTTCCAAAAGGAAAAGCAATTATTATCCATTTTAATTGTAACTGCTTGGCTTATGTAAGACATTCTAAGAATGTATCACAAAATCAGAATCCATGTGATTTTTTAAATAAATTTTTAAACAGTATAAAGAATTGTGCAATAGCTAACACCTGTGTTCCTACCTCCCCAGTTTAATAAGAAGCTGGCTGTTTTTTCTTCCTCCTCTAATGTAACTGCCAGATACTAAAAAGTGTCAAGAAAGCAACTCTGATCTAATAGCCTCCAAATACAAGGTAATTAATACTGGCCAAGATCTATGTAAACTATAGAACAAAATGAGTCTGAGATACTCCCATTCCTCTTGTCTATGACACCTATCTACTTTCACAAGTTCCCAAATCAACTCATTTTTAAACACAAGGTTTCTGACAATACACCAGAATAGCCCTCATTGTGCTCACGTGAATACAGGATAAAGACATCTCTATCTACGCCAACCCAGCCTCCCCATCTCAGGCCTACTGCTGGGATCTCTGTCTGTGGTTCTCCGGTCCCATAGTCCATCACATTCTCCAAGCTCAGCAGTGTCATGGTGCTGCAGTGATACTGGGAGAAATGGTGAAACACTGGAGTTGTAGAAACCCCAGCCCCACAGAATGTCTCAAATGAAGGGTGATCGTTTGAATGCCTGAAGCAGAATCTTTCATGAACATCAGTAAAAACCCTAGCCAGAATGGCGGAGAAAGAGTCTCCAGACACATGTAACCTGAGAGAGAACTCCTGGGTCTCTCTCCTGGAACCTCCCGCAAAGCTCTCTGCAACCATGCTGCTGGGACCAGTGTTTCCCCCTAGTAACTGCAGCCTGCCAATGCCAGCACCAGTAAAAATATCCTATAGCATTCTATGGATCCTTTTTCTCAGGAGAATCACTTCTTTCAAATAACCTTGTCTGTGTCAGCGTTTAGAAAATAAAGATGAGTCGTGAATCTTGCTCTCAGCCAAAGTGTCCATTCCTGTGATAGTCTGGCTAAAAAAAGGACTCCGTTTTTGAAGTTTAGTCCTAAATGATTACTATTACTAAGATAGTCATCTACTGATTGATTGTAGATACATAAGTACTTTTAATTAATGCTGTTATTAATTAATGTTAAAAGCATTTAACCTGAATCCATTGACTGACGAATAAACAAAATGTACACCCATACAATGGAACATTATAAAGAAATGAAGTACTGAAACATGGATACCTTGAAAATATTGTGCTAAGTGAAAGAAGCCAGACACAAAGGAGCACATATTATATGATTCCATTCATACAAAATATCCGAAACAGGCAAAGCTGGAGAGGCAGATTAGTGGTTGCCTGGAGGGGGGATGGGCAAATAACGGGGAATGACTGCTTAATGAATATAGGGTTTCATTTGGGGTAATGAAAAGTTCCGGAACCAGCTAGTGGTAATGGTTGCATGACATTGTGAACATACTTAATGTTAATAAATTGCACATTTTATTGGTTAAAACGCACATTTTATGGGTTAAATTGCACATTTTATTGGTTAAAATGGTAAATTTTATGTTATATGTATTTTACCACAATTGTTTTTAAGAAAGGATTTAACCTCTAGGTTTCTGTTTTCTCAACTATATTCTTGAATCTATTTTCTTTGATATATTACAATAAATACATAATAAGCTACTTTGTGAAGATCTTTGCAAAGGGAAATATGTATATAGTGGAATATAAGCACCACTGTGCTGAGTACACACTCAACGACTAGAACTGTCCAGAATCCCACGACGCTGAGGCAAGATATTAAAGGTGGCAGCTGCACCCCCTCATGTGTCACAGTCCCCTCAATTTTCTTGTTCGCTCTCCACACCCATCCAGAGAAGTCCCATGATAGGCCGTCTGCAAACTGGATGCTGATAACATGGCTCAGTCAGTCCAAGTCCAAAGGCCTCAAGACCAGGGAGGCCAGTGGTGTCCTTGGTGTAAGTCCTGGAACCTAGAAGCTGAAGCGTTTCAAGCTCCGATGTCCACAGACAGGATAGAAGAGTGTATCCCAGCTCCAGCAGATAGAGAGAGATTCATCTTTTTCCTCTGTCTTTTGTTCTCTCTGGACCCCCAGTGGTTCCCACGCACAGTGAAGGTGAGTCTTTCCCACCCAGTCCACTCAGGCTCTCATACTCATCTCTGCTGGAAACACCTCATGGACACACCTAAAAAGATAGCTTTACCAGCTTTCTCAGCATTCCTTCATCTAACCAAGTTAACACCAAGAATGAACCTTCACAAGCCCACCCCTTGTCAACTTGGTGTCCATACTATCTCCTTAAATCATATTTAATCTTCAAAAGGGACAGTAAGATAATAGTTTTGCCTAACATGATAATTGTCCTGTATACAACTGAAAATGCATTACTCCCTTTCCCAGAGGAGGAGGCAATGTCCTTAGACAATATTTATCCTTCTCCCAATATCCCATGACTTAAATGCAAATACTATGCGGTAAAGTTAACAATATTTAAATGCTGGAATAAAGTCAGTAAGTCTGGTGGTACATGATAAAGAATAAGAGGAACAAAAACAAAAATAGTTGCTTAATATGTGTACAGTATGTATATGTAGAGATATATTCTTAACACAACACGGAGGACAATTGCAATCCTCATTTCTGCAACTGGTCACGTGGTTGAAGCTGGTATTTATAACTACCTTCTTCTACTACCTATTCTGTATTCCCTCTGCCTTCAGCAAGCACCTCAGCTGGTCGTGGTTCTCTACCTGGCGAAGTGACCCAAACCTTCATCCCTAAAAAGCCTGAACATTTGTAGTCTTGCCTGGATTCGGTTGTTGTAATTTTCCATCGACCTTAATCACAGGGCATGGTAGTACTAAGAGACACCTTAAGGGAGCTCCTGTATTCCAGACATAACCTAAGATAAATTGCCGGTAACAATTTACAACTGAAATACTATTCAGAAATAGAAGCAGGCAGTTGTGTTTGTTCCTAATGTATTCTAGGTGCCTGATTAAGGGAGCTCCTGTATTCCAGACATAACCTAAGATAAATTGCCGGTAACAATTTACAACTGGAATACTATTCAGAAATAGAAGCAGGCAGTTGTGTTTGTTCCTAATGTATTCTAGGTGCCTGACATGCTGAGAGTATGAGACAATTTTTTCACCTGGTTGAACTCCTTAGGGTCTGTCTTCTAGACCATTATTTTGGTTTAAAATACACCGTTGCACAAGCATTGTGAAGTCTGCCCGTGTGCCTGGTGGGGAAAGAAGGGCAATTTGGTTCACCGTGCCTGAGATTTTTCTTTTATCGAAATTGTTTAAATTGCAAACACCATCTTTTATTTCTTTCAACAACATCAAGCACTAGCAAGTCACTTACTTCTCTGTTTCTGGGAGTGAAGACTAGAAATCTTAATACAAAACATTAACCCAGTGGGCTGGTCTGGCAGAGTAATAGATCCTTGGAACTGCAGTGGCAAAACCTGCCTGGGCCTCCTCAAGTCACAATAAAGCACTATAATTCTTTTATTGAACCAAGAGCGTTTAAGTCATAAATATATCTATGCAGAAAACAATTGTGGCAGCTTCTCAAATAGATGAATGAAGGAACCATTCAGTACCAGCCCTGATGGGCCCTCCTGCTAAAGGTGAAAATAATAGGGTAGATTAGAAAAAATTGCTCAGACCCAGAGCAATCAATGACACCTCAGAATTGCTTTTTTGAGCTGTGATCACTCTTATTTCACATGCAAAGCACACTGCATTAGCACATAGATGGTATCACCCTCTTCCTCGGTGGACTTCCTAGGGTTTCCATAGACCCTTGCTTGAATTAGTTCACCTTCTCCAGCCAGCCTAATAAGGTTTCAGCCTAGCTGACAAGCCTGAATACAAAGAAAAATGAATCTCAACAGATAAGCACAACTATTTATTGAACTTAAGAAGAAAGGAGAAAGAAAACGAAAGAACAGCTTAGACATCGATATAGTCAATACCTTTGAGTCTCATTTTTTAACCCCTGAAAACTCATAAAATCCTAAATCTGGGAGGGACATCAGAAGTCAACTCTTCAACATACTGGATCAGTCATTTATTGCTTCATAACAAATTACCCCAAAACTTAGTCGCTTGAAACAACATTAATTATCTCACAGTTTCCATAGGCAAGGGATCTGGGTGAGGCTAAGCTGGGCTTCTGCTCTTGGGTCTCTCACAGGCTGCAGTCCTGGTGAGATTGCAGGGGCTGCAGTCATCAGAAGTCTCAACTGGGGAAGGATCTGCTCCTGGCCCACTCAAGCGATTTTTGGCAGCATTCAGCTCCTCTTGGGCTGTTGGGCCTCGGGCCTCAGTCCTCATCAGGTGGTGGCCAGAGGCCTCCTCTATTCCTTGCCATGTGAGCCTCTCCACATAGCAGCTCACAATACGACAGCTGGCTTCCTTAAGCAAGCAAAGGAGAGGGCAAGAGAGGGAGTGTGACCAAAACCAAAGTCACACACTTTTGCAAACCAATCTCAGAAGCGATATCCCATCACCTTTCCTATTTATTAGAGGCAAGTAACTAGGTCCAATCCACACTTGAGAGGAGGAGGTTACCCAGGGCTTGAATACCAGGAGGTGTGGTCACTGAGGATCATCTTAGAGGCTGCCTGCCACCTGTGCCTAGCAGACACTCCTATCTTCTCCACAGCATCCTCACCAGCTTCTGCTTTAACTTCCACCGTGGAAAGACTCCCCACCTCCTGAGGCATCCAGCTCATTCCATCTCAGAACCATAACTACTTAAGCAGTTATAATAGTTAACCCATCTTCCACTGTCTGTTAAATACCCAGAAACTCCTAAGAGACCCTTGAATCCAAGATATCTATAAGAAGATGTTTAGAAATGGGAATTTTGCTCACAAGACAAGATCTGAAAAGAGAAACAGAACATAGCCATGGCAAGAAGTTTTCACACAACCATCCAGGGCAATTTTGACCAACGCCAGTATCCCAGGTCAGCTGTATACAGAGAAAGCAAGCGCTGCGCCCACCCCACCCACCCCCACCCTGAGTCAGTCCTGACTGGGTTTCCCAAACCACTTCTGAGATGCATATGGGTTTGTTTGCTTGTCGAGCAACGCCAGTATCCCAGGTCAGCTGTATACAGAGAAAGCAAGCGCTGCGCCCACCCCACCCACCCCCACCCCGAGTCAGTCCTGACTGGGTTTCCCAAACCACTTCTGAGATGCATATGGGTTTGTTTGCTTGTCCTGAAAGCCACCAGGGAATGCTTAAAACAACTCTGGACTGTGCCGTCCTTACAGAGGTTCAAAGGAAGGCTGACAGGGACAGTTGCCTGGGCTCTCAAGCATCCCAGAGCTATCTATAAAAGGGGGAGGGGGCAGCGAGACTGCTCTGTTGATAAGTGGGCAAAGGCCTTTCAAACAATCAGGAGAGAGAAAAGCCAAATGACCACAACACTGAGGACACAGTCACATCATAAGTCTCAGAGGTCTTGATTTCCCAAGGCTGGGTTGCATCTGCTTGGAAGGAGTTAGATAAACATAAGTGTGGGGTGGAGATAGGAGGCAGGAAGGGCCAGAGGGAGAGAGGCCTGTGTCCCAAATGGATTCTATTCATGCCATTTCAATGGTCACATCAATATTTTTTGTCATGTGAAATGAAAAACTGCAGCACATGTGTTATGGACATAGGTAAAATGCCACCTGAATCAACCCACAGGAAAGATGATTTGCAAACCATACAATGGTATTAGAGTTGGCTGTGGGTGTGTTAATTTGTTTCTATCACTTTTACTTTTTACTTTCCCTCACTGCGGTTCACTTTACATTCTCAGAAATGAACTGTGACATCTCCATTCTGCACAGTTTACCGCAGCTTCCGGGGTAATGGTCAGCACTCACTCTGTTCAATTTTTGTCTTTTGCTGAATCATTAGGATAAGAAACAAAAATACAAGGGTATGGTATATCAACTTAGGAAACTCCAGCCCTTTTTCAGCATGCCCTGGAGCAAATTCAACAGGCTCAGCCTCAAATGCTGAGTCACCAGCAGAGGTGAACATAAATCCCAACCAATATCAGAAATACCAATATAGGATTAAGGAGAGTACATAGGGGTGTATTTCTTCACGATGTTCTACTGAGATCCGATAAGCAAACCGTTAGCTCTTTAGAGAGACGTAAGTGATAGTATGCACAGGGATATCACAAACATGAACCCCAACCTGCACTCAGATGCCCAAAGTACATTTTAACAAATCTGAAGTCATTTGGGAATACAGAAATATTTGCAAGATAAACCTAAATTAACACATGAGCTGTAGACTGAAAGTTTCCAGAATCCGAGGGACCTCCAGGCCAGCCAACTGATATCTCCAGACAAAACTACCAATCTCCACCCACACTTTCCACTCTGTATTTCAGGTGTGCAAAATAGATCAAAAATTCAAGAACAGGAAACTGTATGTTTCAAGATTTAATTTCAAGGAAAATTAAGGAGCTATCAACCCATGCAATTAAAAACTGAATCAATCTTGCTCATACACAGTGCCAATGTTTCTTTTGTTAGCCCCATACTCTGATTCACAAGTAACTAAAGCTAATGGTAATAAAGCATTTTGTACTTTCGAAAGATACCATCCTTCAAAGAAAAACCTCTTAGCAAATGAGGAACAGAGGGCACGGAGTGGTTTCCTCCCCAGTCTTTCTCCAACAGAACCAGGTGCACGGTGGGCTTCTCCGAATGTGGGCTGCATACATCCTCCTCGGGGCTTGCTGGCTGGTCTTTGAGACTCGAGATTACAAGACCAATCCGTGCTTCTGTTTCTGGCCTGATTTAACAGCTTTCTAATTGTAACTGACAAAACACCAGGCACCGGCTCGGGCAGGTGAAGGCTGGTTTCCGCTCTTTCCCTCCACTCTTACTTCATTTTCCTCCCCTTCTCTCTTCTTCCTCCTCCCCTCCTCCCCGACTCCTTCCTCTTGCCCACCCACATCCTCCTCCTCTGCATGAGGTTGAAGGTTCCTCCCCATTCCCAACTCCTCCTTCCCTCCTGGCACCAGATTTTCCTAAAATGCTTCTTTAGCAGTGTCTCTCCCAGGGGTTGGGAGACTTGGGATAAGGATGCTGGTTCCAGAAAGCATCTACCATGATCAGCAACCAGCACTCCAGTCCAGGTGAAATTTTCTGTCCCCGGAATGAGATTGGACACATTGAAGACTGTTCTTAAAAAGGGAGGAGTTCTCCAGCCACCCCCCAGGGGACATCCTGATCACCAGCGTGGACACAACGACAACCTTCTTGAGCTCTGCAAAGAAGTGAGAGACATGTGCGGCCCACACCAGCAGCACCCGCTCACCCTCAAGTGGGTGGACAACGAAGGTGACCCTTGCACGGTGTCCTCCCAGATGGAGCTGGGGGAGGCCTTCCACCTGGCCTGTCAGCGTAAGGACAAAGGTTCATCATTCACATTTTCCTGAGCATCCCAGAGCAGCCAGGCATGCCGTGTCCAGAAGACAAATCCATCTACCTCTGCAGAGCCAGAAGATGGGGAAGCTGTACCGCACCAAAGGCCACCTCTTCCCAGCCAAGAGCATCCTGCAGCCAGTGCAGCAAGAGGACATGGGCCTCACGAGGCAGGTGCATCGGCTGCAGACTGCTGGTCCGTAGTGCCACCTCATCCTGGTCCCGCTGAGCTGCGGAAGGAATATGGACTCTGTCAGGCCTTCCCAAGAACTTCCAGTAGATGACGAGAATGACCATGTGGTCTTTCTTCCAAGGAGACCGATGGGATTGATTACATTTCTTCAACCTGGGAACATGACAACGTTAAAGATGATTCTGAGGCACTTAAGCTGGTTGTCAATGGCATGGATGGCATCAACATCTCTCAGGGGCCTGTGCTGCAGGACTTTGACCTAATCAGAGTCATTGGGTGCAGGAGGTCCTCTTGGTGTGGTCAAAGAGGAATGATCAGATCTACACCATGGAAGTGGTGAAGAAGGAGCTGGTCCACAATGACCGAGACACGGACTGGATGCAGACAGAAGCGCTGGGTTTGAGCAGGCATCCAGCAACCCCTTCCTGGTCAGTTTACACTCCTGCTTCCTGACAGGTAGGCTGCTCCTGGTCACAGAACACATAACAGCAGGGAGGGGGTGGGCTGCGGGCAGGGGGATCTTCATGTTTTAGATGCAGAGCTGGAGGAGCCAGCCAGATTCTCTGCAGCTGAGATCTGCAGTGCTCTCAACTTCTTACATGAGACAGGGATTGTCTACCAGGACCTGAAGCTGGGCAACGTCCTCCTCGACACCGACAGACATATCAAGCTGACCAACATGTGCAGGGAAGGCCTGGGCCCTAGGGACACAATGAGCACTTTCTGTGGAACTCTGAACTGCATCGCTCAGGAAATCCTGCAGGGAGAGGAGCACAGGTTCAGTGTGGACTGGTGGGCCCTGGAGTCCTCATGTTTGAGGTGCCAGCCAGCACTCTTCCTTGGATATCATCAGCTCAGCTGGTTAGAGCACAGCCTTATAACACCAGGGTCACGGGTTCGGATCCCCATATAGGCCAGATGCCAAATAAATAAATAAATAAATAAATTTGGGCGGGCTGGATAGATCAGTTGGTTAAAGCTTGGTGCTGATAGCTGATATCACCAAGGTCCAGGGTTTGATCCCCATACTGGCCAGTTGCATGCCCCCCGCCCCCCACCCCCGCAAAAAGAAAGAATGAAAACACAACTCCCTTGGATATCATCATGGACAACCCTGACATGACCACAGACGACTGATTACCTTTTTTCAGTTTATCCTGGAGAAGCTGATCTAGATCCCCAATTCTTCTCCATTAAAGCCTCCCATGCCTTAAAAGGATTGTTAAATAAGGACCCCAAAAAGAGGTTTGGCTGCCGGCCACAGACTGGAGTTTCCAATGTCAAGCCTCAGGTGTTCTTCTGCAGCAGAGACAGAGACCTGTTTGAGAAGATGCAGGCCCTGCCTCGGTCTCAGCTGCAGATAACAGAGGACTATTGTTTGGACAACTGACTCGCAGTTCACCCGCGAGCCTGTGCTGCAGGCCCCAGGTGACGAGAACGTCATAAAGCAGTCTGAGTTCGAAGGCTTGGAGGACATCAGTCTGTTACTGTTCTCTGTGGAGGTGTCCAAGTGAGATCATGTGAGTCCCTGTGAATGACCCTTTAACTTTATTCTCACCCCCAGCATATGCATGCCAGGCTGAGCACCAGGCTCCCAGGGCGGCCATGGAGGGACACTTGCCACTGAGACCGCAGGGCTTCCCTCTCTTGCATCTGAGCCCAGACAGGCCAGCTTCATGCTGGAGGAATTTGCTTCTTGTGCCTGCATTGTGGAGGACCACAGTGACCCTGTCTGAGGGGGAGACTGTCACCAAATTTTGAAGATGCACATTTTCCACACAAACAGAAACTGATGTACTGACCTGCTTCGCTAGGAAAGTTAGCGTGTAATGTCCTCGAGAATAAAACACACTGATAATGTTAAAAAGAAAAAGGAAAAAAAAAAAAAAAGACTCATTCCTCACCATTTTGGATCGATTGTGTTCTGCAGAGAAGAAGCGTGCAGGGACGGTCAGGTGGGTCAGGGTAACATGGAGGACCTGAAGTCAATGGCTGCATCCAGAATATGAAGACACATGGTCCCAGAGCCTGGGAAAGGAGCAGAGAGCTGCATCGGGCAGGCCCTGCAGGACAAGTGATTAAAGTCTCGGCACCTGGGCCACTGTCGTTGCATGCTCTTAGTGACGTGCAAGTGAGCACTGTTCTTCCAAAGAGCCATAGTAGGGGCACTGAATTAGGGGATTTCAAAACAGAGCTGATCTCATACTTAGACCCACGACCAAAAGTATCTAAATATCTTCACATCTGGACGCCTCTGGTCTAATCCCCACAACTGGAGTTTGTTGCTTTGGAAGATGATGGAAGGGGGGGCATGAGACTGTCTTCTAGAAATATGAATTTATCTAGATTTAGGTATGATGAAGATAGAAAGGGCAACACAGCCCAGAGCAGCCTGACCAGCCCACTAGCACACTTTTTCCTGAGAAACTGGCTACAATGGGGTCCAATGTCTCATTCATTGACTTTCCGAATTTAAAATGTAAACTACCAATAGAACTCAGGGCTTCTGATTCCCAGTGTGATACCTTTTCCAAGGCTACGCAACGATCTCATGCACAGATTGCTAGGACTCCATGCCTCTTTCCGTTGCTGTCCAGCCGCACATCTAAGATTGTGTCATTTAGAAGCATCTGCAAAACTGAGCCCAAGAAACATTTATGGAGTAGAGGACTACATGCCGAGGACTATTCAAAGAACTAGACAGCTTACTCTGAGGGTGGCACATTCACCTCCTTAATCCAGACTCTGCATGGAGATCCTTTTTTAAAAAAAATTGTGGTAAAATACGTAAAAAGAGTAGAGGACTACATGCCGAGGACTATTCAAAGAACTAGACAGCTTACTCTGAGGGTGGCACATTCACCCCCTTAATCCAGACTCTGCATGGAGATCCTTTTTTAAAAAAAATTGTGGTAAAATACGTAAAACATAAAATTTACCATCTTAACCATTTCTAATTGTACAGTTCAGTAGTGTTAAGTACATTCAAATTATCGTGCAACCCTCACCACCATCCATCCACCCATAAATCTCTTTTCATCTTGCAAAACTGAAATTCTGCATGAGAATGTGTTTTTAATATATTCTCCACAGGGACCAGTTTTTCCTTGGCTTCTCTTGAACTGCTGTGGGGTTAAACCCTCAACTACAGGAAGCCTAGTTATTTATGAGCTCTGGTATCTCCTCACCCCCACCACCCTCCCAGCTCCCACGGGAGGCACTGGGCCCAGCCAGCAACCTTTGCCTCAAATCTCTGTGCATTGGGAAGAGACTGATAACAGAGTCTGTCCCCATCCCCTTGAGTTTGCTAGGAGAGATTTCTTCTCTCAGCATTATTACTGGGGTGCAAAGCACAAATCTGCAGATGCATTTTCCACACGCCTGCAGTTTAAGAGCCTGCTCAATAATTTAGCTCTCTCTCCCTTAAAGACATTTGGGTTTTGGTGTTTGTTGGCTATTGCAGAAGACAGTGCAAGATGAGTTCAGAGTTATCTGGATTCCTCCCACCCTCTCCCCTGCCTCCCTTGTGGCTGGCTCTTGTAAGCGCTGGTTTGCAGCTGCAGGAGCAGCGGTTCCTTAACTCTTGGGCAGCCACAACCATCACTGCCCTTTCACAGACATAGGACTGTTCCGTCTCCCCATTACATTTATGCTATACGAAGTTATTACGATCCTAGTGAAAATCCCTGCCAAAATGAACAAACATCCAAAAAGAGATACCAGAAATGCAAAAAACCAAGAAAGTACACCACCAAAAGTTAATAAATCTCACTCAAATCTCTGTGCATTGGGAAGAGACTGATAACAGAGTCTGTCCCCATCCCCTTGAGTTTGCTAGGAGAGATTTCTTCTCTCAGCATTATTACTGGGGTGCAAAGCACAAATCTGCAGATGCATTTTCCACACGCCTGCAGTTTAAGAGCCTGCTCAATAATTTAGCTCTCTCTCCCTTAAAGACATTTGGGTTTTGGTGTTTGTTGGCTATTGCAGAAGACAGTGCAAGATGAGTTCAGAGTTATCTGGATTCCTCCCACCCTCTCCCCTGCCTCCCTTGTGGCTGGCTCTTGTAAGCGCTGGTTTGCAGCTGCAGGAGCAGCGGTTCCTTAACTCTTGGGCAGCCACAACCATCACTGCCCTTTCACAGACATAGGACTGTTCCGTCTCCCCATTACATTACCACAGCAAATGGATGGTTACTTAAGAGGAAAAAAAAAAAAATTGTCACAATAGAAGACCAAACACTGGCAACAGTTAAAACAAAAGAAGGCACCGAGCTCTTTAATTAAGGTTCATGAAGGCATGTGAATTCTAGCTTATAGTTACCCTGCTGTGCCTCTGCCTGATTAGCTACGATGCACCTGCTTGGTTTCCTGGTCTCCATCTGTACTGCTTGAGAGGAATGAATTCAGGTTGCCTAATTCTCCACCAGATGACTCAAAGGCATCAGCTGTAGATAGACTAATGGTTATGCGTGTTGACAGAATGTCTCCTGTGCTCCTTGCTGTGTGGACATGCAGAATCACACCACCTTACACACGCCTGGGATGAACCTGGATCCACACTTATGGCCCAAATAAAATGTCTTCTCCCAGGAAACCCAAAGAGTTTTAGGATGACTCATTTCACTGTTGTAGTATTTAAATTTGGAAATAGACTTCAATCACACCCTCTTCAGAAACTCCTTCTATTTGTTCCACAATCACTGAGGCCACAGAATTCCTCCTTTCATAGATTAAAAGGACCATGAGAATTGGGATCTTTCTGCACATGACAACGTAAGGGACTTTTTGTTTCAATGCGGTATGTGTGTGGGTTTGTGCCTGCAAGGATTCTTTCTCACCAAGAAAAGCAGAGCCAAGACCAGAGCAACCACTATTCGGAGTTGTTTGGGAGCACACAGTGCAAGTAAAGGTGTGTTGGCCCTGAATGATTTTAGGTTCCTCAAAGAGCTTATTTGCCTCATTTGTAAAAATGAGGATTCCTTTAAAAAGCAGCACTACGTGGACCCTGAAATTCTTTACCGATATGCA